>NW_001884561.1:0-66225 GCF_000146915.1 Parastagonospora nodorum SN15 | reverse complement strand
CAGCTGTAAGTATGCGTGCATTTCCCCAGGACGTAGCAGTGACAGCACAGTGCCGCTGTGGTGGCGGGGCCAAGTGAGATGCACGTCGGATCCCGCCCTACACTGATGCAGGATGTATACGTCTCCGCTGCGGTCCAGCCATGAGGACATATAGCTGGGCTATCTAAACAACATGAGCACGCATTCTACGTTCGAAATTAGGGCCGCGATGTCTTTGCCTACAGTAGTATTTAGCCCAGCGATCCGTCTCTATGAGATATCCAGCGTCGAGGGTACCAAGCGCGATACAGTTATTGTCGTAAATGCTTCCCACGATGCCCGAAAAAGTAGTTCTTGGCCCCAGTCGTAATGGTCTGGGTACATGAGGCCGGAAAGGATAGTATTTCTGTAATAGGGCCGCGATTGTACGACGCGATTTCAGCCGCGTCCGTTATAGTTACGGGTGGGCTGGTAGATACCGACGACATGTTAAAAATGGAGGTGGAAAGGCAGAAACGAGCGAGGCTGAGGAAGTGAGGATAGGGAAGAAATAAGCGAACGGATGGGCTGAACTTGTTGCAGCACTCGTATTATCTAACTTGCCTATGCCTGGGAACTGCGTCGGAATTCTGACGCGCTCCGTCCCGAGCTTCCGTGTATCCGCAAGGCTTGGACGCAAACGGATTGTCTATTGGATAGTAAATGGCCCCCTCCAAGACTTCAGGGTGACAAGACAGGGGCGGGGAGTATTTTCTTGGCTGCCGCTAATGCATGGTGTGTGGCTCGCAGCATATCGACTGTTTCGGAAACAGCCGCCTTTAGCAAGAACGCAGAAGGCTACAAATAGGAGTCTTTTCCATCATCTCCTCTCTTGAATATTATATCTCCATATCTACACAAAGATACATTGAGACAGGAGTACGCTAGTTTCCCGTGCACAGATGCTGCTTCAACAGCCTTCGCCAAATCCCGATCGACGCCTACACCCAATGCAGTAATTAGCCGACTTGAATAGAATCCGCCCTACTATTTGCTGCTTGGTATCCACATTCAAAAGCACGGTGGTAACACGTCTTCCAGTGCCAAAGCCACACGCGATACTCGGCCCCAACATTCGCGTCGTACAAAAGTTTTCCAGAACGCGTTCTCTTTACATGAGACCTCTAAACATAAAGCAATGTCTCAAAATGTGCAAGAGACCTCTACCTATTCCAACTTCTTAGATACTGTCACCCTCTCTTTCTCAATCGCTTTGTTGCCCGCATCTTCGCTTTTTCGGAATTGTTCCTACGTTGTACTTGTACCACTCAACCAAGTCACGCAATGCGCAAGGACTGTAGGCTGAAAGGATGTTGTCATAACCGGATCACATTACACCAGTCATGTGACGTAGAGATAATGGTAATATCTTTTTTTCTGTTTGAATATTTTGTTTGTCTTATTTTTGCACAAGGTCGTGGTATCTCAATAAGGACGAAACAACCCTTGAACATACAGATACCTCCGTGAAAGCTGCCAACACCTGTACCAAAAGAAGAACGAAGGAAAGAAATTGTAATCAATCTGAACAATACTCTAGCATTGCAAACATTCCATGAGACCTTAAGAGGTCTCACGATTGTGCATCATCAGCCCACCAACGAAAAAGAGCGGGTGTGGTGGCTTCGTTATCCACATAGCCCTGCTCGGCTTTTTGGACGGTGCCAGGCGTGGTGTTTGTGTTGTTTTGATCGCATGCATCGGGCGCAAAGGTCTGCTGTGCAGAGCGATACATCGCATCTGTCACCAGGGGTTCGTTCACAGACACCTCAGCGGGCAGACTGTCTCCGCACGCTTCAGCACTCAAGATCAGCAGCGGTATTCAATCTGAAAAGTGCTTTTTTCGAAAACATACCTGGATACTGAGAAGGCATGGTATTCGGAGTACCACGAGTAGCAGCAGCATTTTGAACATCTGCTTGGTTCTGCAAAATCGTGGGGCCAGCCGATTGGGTTGCTGGGGCATGGTTGGGGTTGTGTTTCGTCCAGTGGTCCAGCAACACGTCCAACTTTTCATGTATCAATTGCACAGAGGTGTCTTCTTCGACACACTTCTTCATAAAACCTGGACTGGCCATCAAAAATACTTTGTTAGCGTGGCTGCGTGCGGAATTCCCAAAGGGCCACTTACGTGAAACCAATTCCAGTCCCTTCTTCGATTTCTGCGATGATATGTTTCCAGCCACGGTTAGGTTTCAAAGCTCTCTCCTGTTTCACGTATGGAAACACCGCATGGTAGAAGGCTTTGTGAAGCATTTTCTTGAGACCTATCTCCATACTTTGCATTTTCAGATCATCCAACAAGAGATCGATGGCTGTGCTCGGACGTTTCTCTTGTACGCAACGATCTACGCAGCGTAGAAACGCGGGGTTGTTGGGCGCAAAGTCTTTGACTGTCTGGATGTTGGGAATGGGTTCAGCCATTATTGAAGAGGGGTTTCTGGATAGAACCGGCGCCGGAGGTTGGTAGTAGATAGGTACGATAGTTGAATGGTGTGCTTTCCATGTATGCCAAAAGTATCATGCCTTTTTACAGGAACGAAGGGCTCCTCTATATAACAGGATGCGCTGCCCATTGTGCGGTGGGACTGGATTACTTTGTTGGAGAAAGATAACTTCATTGAAGTTCACTGAGAGTTGTTCCCAAATTTGCCAAAACACGATGCGTTCTGTAGTTTTGTCGACAATATTTCTGTAAATTTCGTGAAAACCGGGGGAAGGTGTGAGAGAGGAATTCTGAAGAAATATTGTAGAAGTTTTGGATTCAATCAACATGGCTAACCCGAATTAGTGATGCAGACGCCAAATCTAAACGAAGTGTCATGTCATTACAACCTCTCCTTACCCAGAAAAGGTACCTGGGGAGATTCGCCAATTCTATCCCTTTCCAGTTAGCTCGTCTTCATTTCGCAGAAATACCGTCAAATGCTGAACAAAACCTGAACAATGTCATCGTGTAGTACGCTAAAGGAACAATAGAAAAGACTCTATCAGGAGCACATATAAGCGACTATGCGTTTGATGTGTCAACTTGTTAATATTGCAGCCTGACGCATGAGGGCGCAACGGACTCACGATGACAGCACTATCCACGGACAACATCCTTAGCGTTTTTCCCTTGACGATTGCGACACTGCAGCTATTTGCGCAAATCATCATCTCCACGCGGTTCTCCCAACGTGAAACTGGGAGTTCATGCATGTGTGGCGGTAAGCTTCTCCAGACGCTCTGGGTTTCCTGCACTGACGACAATCTACTTGGTGTCACCGCTGTGCTGTTGTTGTAAGACCTGTAATGGCATGGCCCGACCCACCCCGACATGACAGGAAAACCACGTGGTATGTACAGCCACAACAAAAGTCTTGAAAAGCGGGGGGTATGAAAGGCTGCATTGGCGATGTGTCGCGTAAGTGCGTGACCTCTCGGGACAGTGTTGTTGACCCCGCCGGAAGCATTGCACCTTTCGGAAGGCATGGGCGTTCTGGAGCCCGGGCCGGCTTTCAGACAACCCAGTAAGAATCCCAGGAAAGTTTGAGATCACCAGGGGTCCTCCAGAGTTTTCCAGGATTCTCCGGGATTTTCACGGAATTCTGGGGATTTTACGCGGTTAGATCTAAGCCTTGCAATAATGGTTGCCTGGCCATATGTGAGGAAAGATCATGAAAGTTCTCAAAACAGTATTTGGGAATATGCAGGCGTGGAATGTGAAGACCGTTCTTGTGAACCTGATGACCAGAGGTTGGTCTCTGTGCTACATGATGATTAAACTAGGAACGAGCTTTGCAGTAGTACCAAAACCTGGTTGCCAACGAAAACACACTTTGGCATCAAAATCACTAAGCCACTGTTCAAGCGGGCAGGAAACAGCTGTGGCCTTGTGGCTGGTCGCGTCAGACCCTGCGCCTTGGGGAGTGAAGACATGCTTTAGAAGGCAAGTACCATATCTACGGCACGGCCCATCAAACAGAAACCAGCGTGAACACGTGAGGATCGCAGACATGTATTTCTGAATAAAACTCCATGGAGATGTTAATGTGTAATGTAGTAACAAGTTTATGAAAGCTAGCGCAAGTCGATCCGAGCTGGCAATCCTCGATATCTCGATCTGCCTAACGACTCGACATGCGAGATTGTGTGCTACGCATAGAGGAATTACGACTTATTGAGGACCCACTGCCCGATCGACTCCGTTTGGACCCAGGCTTTTCAAACATGTGTATATCTGTCAATTGCGCTTCCAGATCATACTTCTCATCGGCCATCCACTCGTTATGCTCTTCTAGCTTCCTCGCCTTCTCCCGCTCAGCGTCCAGCTCTCGCCGCAATGAAGCGATCTCATGAAGCAATGCCTGAATCCTCGTCTTCGTCTTTTCCTTAAATGAGTTGAACTGACTGCGCACGGCTTTCATCCTCTCCTCTAGTTGTGATGTACCCTTGTAATTGTTTGACTCAGGCTGGGTTCGGAAATCAGGCGTATGGTAACTGCTGGATGGGGACGGGGCGTTGAAAGAGGTTCGTGGTGATTTGTCCATTGGTCTGTTGATCATCTGAGTCAACTTGTTATAGCTAGTAATGAATTAGACCACTGCCTGTCACTGAACTATGATCGGAACACTCACTTGAGTCTGACTTTATACGTCTCGTACACGCATTGCTGAATCTCCTTGACAGACTTCTCTTGCTTCATTTGGCGCATGAGTGGTATGAATAGTTCGTACGCATGTTTCCACATTCGATCCTTCGCCTTTGTAACTTGTGCTGTCTCATGGAATGCCGACATCTGCCGAAATTCTGCCCAGACCTCGTCGCGAGCTCCACCTGCCGCGTACGTGAATGCATACATATACTGGTCGAATACCTCCTTCGGCACACCAGTAGCATCAAAATCGTACGGAATGTCACCGGGGTAGTGTGGCCTCATTTCTTCGTTGGGTTGCGATGAACTGTATTGATCGGGTTCGGTGCTCGACAGACTGGAGGATGGAAGTTGTCGCTGCAAAGAAGTGTTGGCCATGGGATCAGGACCAGCGTAGTGTTGAAGTGGAAATGCGCTACCAATTGACTCACTGAGTCCATGATCTTTCCATGAGTGATAGCGTCTTGCAGGATCAGTCTCGTGCTGGGTAAAGGTGTTGTTGATGAGATCAGGCTGACTGGGAAACCTGGGTGCCATTTGATCTGTAGCACAATGGAGCCTGTCATCGAAAGATCTCCTTTCGGAATGTTGACCAACCGCGGAGTTGATGTTGGGGGTATAATGCTCAAGGGCATTGCTCGCGATACCGCGAGTGGCGACGGACTCTTGAGCTCTGCGTTCTGGTTGGAAAACGTTTTGCGCGGTAGATTGTTGTACCCGTTGGAAATTATTACGCCTGGTATCTTGAATAGCGTCGGTATCTGGTCGGTATACTGGTTGAAAGCCTTGCTCAGGGAAGTATCCAGTCATTGTTCTCCGTGATTCAGATGAGGCTGCACCGCTGACGCAAGCATCCGGCGAGTGGATGTCGCGAGGGCAGATACCGGTAGCACGCTCAGACGGAAAGTATCCAGGCATTGTCCTCTGAGAATCCGATGAGCAAACAGATAGCGAGTGTGTGTGTCGCGGTGAAGACAGATGCCGACTGTAACGCCCGCAATATGACAAAGCAGACCGCGGGTGTGACAGAAACGCTACAGATAAACCAGGCGGCAATGCACAAGGCACAAACATTAGCATGCACCCCGCCCCCTATTTCTGCACCCAGCTGCGTGTCTATGTGCGCCACTGGACGGATTCATCCACATGACGCAGGTGGAGGACCAACACTGAATCTTCACGACTTTCATCACATCAACTCTAACGACTACATGCACTCGAGTGTGCGTGTATCCATAGAATAAACAGATAGCAAGTATCTTGACATCTTAGTCAGTCTTGAGTGCTGAAATATCACGAGGAAAGTGGCTTCGGCTGAACGCCTCAGTCAGCCTCGACTGTTGAACCGTTATGGGAAGGTGACTTCCAGCTAGGACTCCTCACTGGCTAATGACACAAGGGCACCCTGGACCCATTGAATACGGGACCACGTTTGCATCACGTACGTTCTTGCGCCTCCTGCCCAGCGCAAGGTTCCTTTCGTACATGGAGCAGGTCGTTGCAAGGGTCGAAGTACTGGGAAACCAGGTAACACTCCAACCCGACGTGCGCTGAGCAAGCAAAGAACGGCGCAATTTTCTTTGTCTACTAGCGGAAACCGGGGCTTTTCTTTTCGGCTTATGTTTCCCTTACTTTTGGCTCACTGTCTAGCAAGTTTACATGCACTTACGCAAGCCATGTATCCCCTTTCTCTAAGCGCGCGATAAAGTCAATTTCAGACAGGCGATGTATGAAGGAAGGGTGCCCTGCAGCACAAGATCCTAGCATCTACCGCACCTCTTCACGAGCACCAACAAAGCCTTTCAAGGAAATCCATCAGCCAAGCAAGAAGCAACATACACATTCGAAGTCGCAGGAGCAGAACCAGACACTGGAACTTGCGACTCACGAAGGAGAAGTCACTGGCTGAGAAGACGACTATGTTTGATTCGCAATGTATACCGAGCGAAGGATACAAAGGAGTAGGTAAAGAAGGTCGACGATACTGCGTTTGAAATGGACATGTTACTAATGCAGGACCAAAGGCCTTGCAGATAGATTTCGGGCTAGTGCGTCGTAGTGTGCAACCTAGTGCAAACCACAACTATAGCAACAACTCTAAAAGTTGGAATTTACCAGGGCATAGTCGCACGACACATCGATTCATCTGGAAAGCCTTCTCTTTGATCCTTCTACGAGAATTAGGATTGGACTATTTAACCAGTCTATCCCCCTCGCCCTCATCCCCACTCTCGCTCTCAGTCTCATACTCGCTGCTCTCCTCCTCCTCCGTCTCCTCCTCTTCCTCACTCCCCGACTCTTCACTCGCACTCTCCTCCGCGAGCCAATCATCCAGCGTCTTTTCCTTGCCCTTACCCTCCCCACCACCAACACCATTCGCACTCCTCGGCGACAGAATACTATCCGGCGTTCTACTACTCATCGGCCCAGCAGCGGCATCAAGTCTATCAGCCGCTGTCATTGCCCGCGCAGATTCGTACGTCGAAGTAGTAGTGGATGGAACAACCTCGTCGCGCAGTGCGGGATCGGGTTCGTGCCCGTCTTTGACCCAGCGCGGGAGGTCGTCGTAGCCGCGTAGACCACCGACGCCTCCTTCGTCGCCGATGACGAGGCTGGCACTGCCGAGGACATAGCCTTTGCGGGTCTCGCTGGGGCTGGGGATGTGCGGGACGGGTTTGGGGGCGAGGAGGAGAAGGGATGCGAGCTGTGTGGAGGTGGGGGTTGCGAGGAGGGCTTTGTAGACGCGTGCGCGGTCACGGAGGTCGTAGGAGGTGTCATATCTGGTGAGCAGAAGTAGATGATCGTAAATGGCCTTGACGGGGTGAGGCTTTTCTTGCTCTTTAGGCTCGGGCGGTACTTCGAGATCAGTGTCCCGGAAACCACCTTCTTCTTCCTGGAAGTTGTCCATTAACGACGTATTATCCTTCTTCTCTTCAAGCTTCACTGGCTCCGGTGGTGGGTTCGCGGTGAGATGATGGATGTAGACTTTCGCAGCTAGCAACACGATTTGAAGCTTAGCCGGTTCCGCTTCATCTGCGAAGCCCTTCACCAAAATGCGCAAGACGTCTGCGGCAATGTTGTTCTCGGGGTCGAGACCCGCAAACTCGCCGACGAGCCATATGATGCTTGCTCTTGCTTGTGGGCTCGTTGCTGCGTCGAGATGTTTGGCAAGTCGTACGACAGTCATTCGATGAGCACTGGGGTCTCGTTGAATGAGGTGTCGAATGACTTCAAGTGACTCAGCGACTAGATGGCCGTCCGCAGATCCAATGTGTTTCAGCAACAGGCGCAGGCATCTGGCTGACGTCTGTGGGCTCGTCGCAGGACTCTGCGAACATCTTCCGATCGCACGCACAGATTCCTTGACCAGCGCCGCATCAAGACTTCCAGAATGCGAGAAGTGGCTGAGCTCAGCTAAAATCAGGCTTTGCAACCTTGGCTGCGCATATGGAAAGATCAACGTCAGGAGCTCTAGCTTGAGGCGCCAAATATGTGGGGCATCCGTTGAGCGAACAAGGAAGTGTGTGTAGTACTTGACGAATGGCTCCGGATGGCTCAAACAGACCTGGACAATGTTGTAGAGTGCAATGTGCTGGATGTCGCCTGCAGATCTCAGAAGCGATACCAGTGGTCCGACAGCCTGAACGAGGTATTCTGGTGTACCGAGGTATAGATATGCTCGTGCTACTGCTACCACCACAGCAGCATTGCGAGACTGCAGAAGTGGCTGGCAAGCTTTCAGAAGCAGTTCAAGATCGGGGTCCAGCACAGCAACCTCTTCCATGTTTGACTCATGCTCTTTCTCTTCCTCTTCTGAATCACTCTCCGTGTCGTAGAATCCCTTTGTGCTCTTGGTCGTCTTTGCGGCAGTGTTGTTGCTACTCGAGGCTTTGGGGACCTTCTTCGTCCGTCGTGGGAAGCATTTACGCGCATACACCATCATCAAGCGTAGAGTGGCCAACTGGCCCCATTCGTCCATGTCAACCAGTTTCCGGACCAGTGAGCGGTAATGCGGATGGAGCAGATCGAGGCGGTCGGGGCATAATTCGAGGAAGGCTGCGACTGCTGCGCCCGTGACAAAGTACTGCTTGTCACCCAGCAATTGCGACAGGTATTCGAGTAATTGCGGCTCCGTGTTTGGATCTAGTCGATAGCACTTCGGTATGGCCAGTGCAGCCGCTCTTCTTACAAGCGGCGACATGTCTCCTGCTCCTCTCTTGATGCCCAAGCTCACGATCTGGCTGATGACGGGCACTCGTATGCTCGACATGACGCGCAGTGCGAGCGCGCGAAGTTGGGGGTTCGTGTCGGTGAGCGACTTCTGTATCGTGTTGATGGAGAGCAGCGCGGTATCTGGCTCGTGTTCGGCATGCTGGAGGAGGTAGATGTAGACGAGCTTTTTGACGGGCAGCGAGGGCGACGCAACGTTCTTGATCACGTGGGAGAAGAATGGCAGTGTCTGTGAAGGAGGCTGCCGGTATGACATCTGCAATTCCCAGCGTCAGTACCAACCCGTTCAAGCTCATATCAGACGATTGTCCGTACTTCAAGTTGTGGCGGGGTATCCTACAGTAACGACTCGTCGCAAGCCCTCCAGCACTTCGCGCTCGGCCCTGCTGTCCAGGAGCTTCTTGAGCTGGCCCGAGGGCAGCTCCTTGGTGGGCGCTCGGCGGACGCTGCTGGCATTGTTGGCGGCTTCGAGGGTAAGATCGCGAGCTGTAGAGAGAGACCAGTGAGCAAAGTTGGACGGATGCATGACAGCCACCAATGCGCGCAGAAGACGCCCAAAGCTCTTCCCGAGGTACACCAGAGTTACATTGGGAGAGCAAAAAGGCGTAAAAGTGGGAAGCGGGTCCTACCTGTCTCCAGCAAGCTCGAGATGCGACTTATCGACTCCATGGCTGCCGTCTACGCGCAAACAGCGCTTCGGTCCGTAGCGCACTGCGGATTGCGCGTCCGCTGCTCCAGAGGTGGCGGCTATGCACAGATGGGCAAGGTCAGGTGTGTTAGGGGCGAGCGAGTCTTGCAGTGGGTGAAAGTGTGCCTGACGTGCATGGGGCTTCTTGCTTGACGTCCACGGGTCCATGGCGCGAGTGCCCCGCGGAGGAGGCGTCCGTGCCGATTCGCTGTCACCTCCACCCTCACCTCGACCCGCACATGGAACCCCCCATTTTTCGACACTGACCGCAGACCCCAGGCGCATATGCCAGCCGCAGTCTGGATGCAGATCGACCGATTCATGGCCATCTCGCCGACTGTCATCTACCCACTAACACTGGCGGGACTACTCCACTACATCTTGACAACCCAGGCGGGTACTGCTTCTACCCTTCTCATCATATGCTCGAGCCGTGACACCTTCTTGCGCCAGCTTGCACAGTCCCTGCAGAAGCACCAGGGTGGGGGAGAGGAGGATGACTACATGCGGGACGTAATCAGCCCTTCGCTACACAATCTCCTTACGGCCCGTCATATCAAGCTGGCTTTCTGTGCATCAGTGCAGGCATTGTTGGCCTATCTGACAATTCATGGCCAGACCGGATCTGCGCATGGTGGTCAGCATGGATCGCGACCGAGAATGGTCCTGGTCAACCCGCTTGCCCTACATGCGTCCACTCTATCATTTTCTGCCCAGGGACTTTCTAGATCATTTGCAGCAGCTACCGAAACTGCGCTCCAGCTGGGTGCCGTGCTTCAAGTCGTCGAGTGTCCCGGTGAAGGCACAACGGCTGAACCACCAGCAGACGGAGAGGACTTTGAAATGCAAATCGAAGACAGGGAATCTCACGACGACACAAACACAGAGCAAGACCCATGGGAGCAGGAAGTATCCATCCTCAACGTCTCCGCGCGGCGATTTGGCTCCAACAGTGGGGAGAGCGGATGGGCGGGTCGGACCGTCAAGGCGAAGAGGATCGCAGCCCGGTGGTTTCAATTTCAGAAGTTAGACAATGAGCAAATTTGCGAAGCTCCGGGATGACGAGACGGAAGTGCACGACGAATACAAGCCAGAACGAAAAGGTGCAGTCGCAAGATTGCTATAAAGATCTCGCAGATGTTGACCCAATCGACCTAGAGCTCATCTATATCATCAGCCGTCATTTCGTTATTTTGCGGGCACCAGTTTGCCCGGGATATCCAACGCAGCAATTCCTCCAAATCCCGTCCCTTTCCAACGCTTGCTCAGTCGACTTGAGCTTAGTTCCAGTCCTTCTTGATGTCGAAAGACCACTTGAACTGCAGGTGGGTGTGGTTGTCATCGTCGACGAACTTGGAGACGGCCTCATAGTGGCCACGGCCGAGCATGCCGGAGGGAGCAGTTTCGGGTTCGACTGGGAGGGGTGTTAGCATCGCGCGGTATCGGAGAGGGAGCTTCACTGCGTACACTTCTTCTCGTAGAATGGCTTCTCCTCGGTGCTAGGACCGTATGAACCCTGTTACTGCCGTTAGCGAATGGAATCCGCGAGGGAATCGCCCGGCTCACCATCATTTCCTGCATCTTGCTGCTGACTCCCATGCGTGACACCTTCTGGAGGTACTTCAATCCTGCCAAGATCTCGTGCTGCACCTTGAACTGGGCCTTCATGCGGAACGTGGCACCCTCCTTGATAGTGAAGGGCTTGCTCTGGAGCGCCTCGACGGCACCGGGCGATCGCAGGTCGATGATGATGTCCTCACGGCCCTCGACTTCGAGACCAAGCGAGAGGATGATGCATTTGCGGGGGTCGTTGGGGTCGGAGATGTCCTTGCCTTGACCAAGACCGAGAGAGGCTTTCCACTTCTGGAGGGACTCGTCGTTCTGGTCTGTAGTAGTGAGGTCAGCTACAAGATACCTCACTTGCACGACAAAACATACCCAGCTTCTGGTACTCGTCAATGGTCTTCTTCTCGCCCACCTTGAAGCCCTCGGTCTGCTCGGCGTGTAGGTCGTCGTGGTGGTCGGCCATGTTTGCGGTGTAGAGATAGTGGGGTAGACTGAGTGGTAGGTAGGACAAATGGTCTCGAGTGGCGTGTAGAGTTCAAGTTAAAGGGCAGTGTTGGGCTCTTGAAACTTGAGGGTGCGGAGGGGCAGCTCTCAGGGTTCATTCACCGCTCATTGGCTGGGTGCCTGGGGGGTGCTTCCGCGGCTGAGAGTGGAGCCCTCATGTCTAGGTTGTCTGAAAGCAGAGGATATGCATAAACTTGCTGTCGTCAGTCTCCTTCATCTGTCTGCCTGGGCAATTGAACCCGTTCAAGAGGCGAGCGTTGAAAGTTGGTAGTGATGTGATATTGAGCTTTGGTCAGACCCCGCGTATTTAGCAAGCATTCCTTACCAGGCACACCAACACTTGCAGCCTTAGCCGGTCATTGCAGTCGCTGAAGGTGTAGCGACTGCGCATGTATCGAATCTCACCTCCAGAAACGTTCCGACGGTGACTTGAAGCGCATGAAGGCATTTACGACGTAAGCGTCGGGACTTCTAACGCGTCTCAGGACGAGAGTGAGCAGGTCGAAGGGAACGAGGCACCTCTCATGAAGCGATCGCGTCGAGGCGTGACTTCCCGCGCTTTCCTCAAAAGATGCCGCCGTCGAAAAGGACACGCTTCACTCAACCTGTGTTGGAATATAGTCTCTATCCACCAATCGGCACGTCTGAAATGGTGGCATGTTGGCTTCGGGTCGTGTTCGCGAGGAAAAAAGGCGTGCAGGGATCATCTCATCTCTGCCAGTCTGGGGAACGGACGCCCAGCCTCTTGCATGGGCAGGGGCGACGAACTCAATCGCTTTCTCCTCGCACCCACGACCCTCACCTTCTGGTAGCTCGCTTCCACCGTCTCGCACGCCCTCAAACGCACGCGCGCAATTGCCGTAGGGGGATCAGAAGTCTTCAGGCACGTTTCTGTACATCGCTGAGTCGCGGCATCACCATCGCGCGCGAGAGGCCTTCGGCGCTACTAGTCGCGCGCAAACTACGTCGGCTTGACACCAAGCTTCCTCCCACCACCTTCGCGCAGCGCGCTTTACCACTTCACCCTATCTCATCCACATACAATCATACGTCGCGATCATGGTGTCAAAACGCGCTTTGCCCGAGCGGAAGAACCCGCTGCTCGAGCCCATCGAGTCTACGGCCAGTGAGTGCAGGCGCGCATCGCATTCATCACTTTACACGACTAACACACCGCGCAGAGGAGATTCTCATCGAGAGACGTCGCTTGGGCCAGACCAACCTCGCCGTGAAGCCTGGCGTTGCGGGCGTCGCGAGCGCGACCAAGAGCGACAACATGGGCACCTTTGACTACGCGCATTTACGCGTGCCGCTCCCCAAGGACCTCAGTGGATCAGGCATCTTCACTCTGACCAGGGCCTCGACCTTCCCCGAGTCATATTTCCTGATGGTACGCGATGGAAAATGCCCCTTGCGACAAGCGCTGCCGATGGACTAACGCGACCAACAGCGACGCAGCAGTGACGGATACATTAGCGCGACGGGCATGTTCAAGGCTGCTTTTCCCTGGGCATCGCTCGCAGAAGAGGAGGCCGAGCGCAGGTATCAGAAGTCGTTCCCCTCGGCTGGTGGAGACGAGGTTGCAGGCAGCGTGTGGATCGCGCCTGAAGAGGGTGAGTGAAGGCGACAAAACACCGAAATCCTACTTAAGCTGACGTGAATCGCGCCTTAGCCCTCTCACTATCCGAAGAATACGCCATGCGCCACTGGATCGAGGCCCTGCTAGACCCCGCGCCAATTGAGAAGGGCAGCAAGGATAAAGTCAACACGCACATCCAGCAACCACCAGTGTTCGACCTCGAGAACGCAACTCTTGCTGCGCTACCACTACACTCTGCACTTCGCACATCAACTCGCGCGCGATCGACACGATCTGCGTCACCCAGCAAGATGGCCACGCCCAGCCGCAAGATTGCGACACCAAGGAAGCCCAGGACAACAAGAGGCGGCCTCAAGTCTGAAGTCCAGAAGATCGACGAGACGATCGAATCGTCCGCCTCCAAGGCCGCCAGCGCGCTCCAGAACGTCATCGCAAACGGCGCCGACATTGACGACTCAGTCGCGTCGGACTCCGTAAGCGGCGAGGTCAAGGAGGTGGAGTCGAAGGAAGGTGGCGTCAAGGATGGTGTCGTCCATATCGAAGTGCAAGAGACGGTCGAGACGGAAGGCAATGTGGAGACCAAGTCCACCAACGTCAGCATCGACGTTCCTCACAGCCACGCCGAGCTCCCTGAGCCCGAGGACCCTGCCAAGATGATTGAGGAGGCGCGACGGATGGTGGAGGAGGCACAGAAGCTGGAGGCTGGCTCATCCTCGGATGTCATAAAGTCATCGAAGCGCAAGGTCGAAGAGATCGTTGAAGAGGGGGAACTCGAGCAGGACCGCCCATCAAAGTCCGCTAGAACCGTCTACACAACCGAGCAGAAGCTCGTCAAGGAGAAGGTCGCGAGAAGGGCCATGTTTGGTGTTTTTGCCATGGCAGCGATCGGGTACGTTCTGCATTCCCCAAGTCCACTCACTGCAGCACACTAACTCCTCCGCAGTACAGCATTCCAGTACCTCGCATAACTACAGCATTCTTTCTTCTCCAGGTGTTGCTGAATTTTGGGCCCCGAAGTCTTTTGATTTATGCACCTTCTTTTCCCCCCTTCGAATTTTGTCCCCAGATACCATGCCCCCCAATTTTCGATCCTTGATCTTATGTTCATGTTGGCGCAGGAAAGGGGGTTTTCTTGCTACTTGGCTGACACGGAATTACAAAAGAGGGGAGGAACTGGCTGGGCTGCGACACGCTTGGGTGGCGAGGTCATGAGTTAGAGCATTTTAATTTGATATCCCCCTTCTTTTTTGAACCCTTTACTTGATGGACACCCTTTTTGAATGGACACCCTTTTTGACAATGGCGCATGCAGTTAGGACATTAGAGCTGAACTAAAACGATGAACAAAATCTCAACCGACATATATACACATACAAACGCCCCTAGAACCCTCACCCTTCCTTCGCAGCAACCAATTCCCCCACCTTCTCCACCGCCTCCTCAAACCCATCAAACGCATGAATCGGCAACTTCGCCTCCTCCAACACTCTCCCCCCCTTCTCCTCATTCGTGCCCCTGAGCCTGACCACCACCGGCTTACGAACCCCGACCTCTTTAAACGCGAGTATAATCCCCTCGGCAATCATATCGCACAGCGTGAGTCCGCCAAAGATGTTGACAAACACGACTTTCACGCGCGGGTCGGACAGGATGAGTTTGAAACTAGTGGAAATGGTAGAAGACGTAGCTTTCCCGCCCGTGTCGAGAAAATTCGCAGACTGCGTGTGTGGCATGAGCCGGGAATTGAGCACGTCGTTGGTGTTCATCGCCAGGCCCGCGCCGTTGACCAGCGTGCCTACTAACCCCTTCTCCCCCTCGGGGCCCAGGGGGACGTACACGATGCCCGCGTTTTCCGCCTCGAGATCGATATCTGAGGGCTGGGTGCGCTTCGCGTGCAGGGCAGATTGTCGCTTGTTCGACTTGAACGCCGCGTCGTCGAAGAAGAAATACGGCTCGTAGACGGCGATTTCGTCGGCGGCGGAGGACACGGCGAGGCGGACGTGGAGGTCGATGGCTTCCGTGGCTGTATACATGCTCCACAGACTGTTTATCAGTTCGACGGTCTGGGTTTTGGCACGGGGCGGCGCGGCGTCGAGTTGCAGGTGGGCGATGGCGCGGCTGATGACTTCTGGGGTTGGCCCGGTGCGGTAGTCGAAAGGGATGCGTATGACGCGCTTGTGGAGTTGTGAGGGGTTTGCTGTGGGTGCGGCGATGATGGAGGGTGAGCGGGCGCTGCGGTCAGGGGAGATGCCTAGGTAGTGGCTTGATCTGGGGCTCTCGGGAGGAGGGGATATGCGGATGTTGGCGGTTGCGAGCTCTTCGCTGAGTTGGTCGGCTGAGAGGTGTAGGGAGCGCCTTTGGTTGAAAGGATTTGGAGAGATTGTAGCAAGTGTAGGTCTGGTTCGAATTTGCATCGTGTGGTATGAGCGGCGTTGTTGTGCACTCGCTGCTGATTTTTCCTGCTATCCTGTTAATTTTTGTGTCTCGGAAGTTCGTGGCAACACTTACAATGTTCTTCACGTTGCGCCCGGATTGGGCGAGAATCTCCTTCATGACACCGCCAAACTTCGCCGGGTGATCGACCATGGTAACCCCAACATTCTCAAGAGCCTTGTACTTGGACTCTGCCGTTCCTTCTCCCAGTCCAGTCCACGCACCAGCGTGTCCCATGACCTTGCCAGGACTTGCCTGGAAGCCACCAATGGCCGCAGCAATCGGCTTTGGGTTCTTGACGCGTTTTCGGTAGTCTTTTATCCAGGCGGCTGCCTCCTCCTCACTCGTTCCACCAAGTTCGCCCACAAGGATGATTGCTTCTGTGTCCTCGTCTTTCTCGAAGACTTTCAGAGCATCGACAAAGTTCGTCCCTGCGATGACGTCTCCGCCTACGGCTATACAGAGACTTTGGCCCAAGCCAGCTCGCGTCAGAGAGCCTACTGTCTCATAGGATAACGTCCCTGACTTCGCAACAATGCCAATGTGACCAGGACTGAATGTTGGTAATGGTTGAAAGCCAATTCTGCATCGTCCGATTGCCGAAATGATTCCCGGCGCGTTTGCACCTACGAGTCGTGACTTGGACTGACTTTGCAGCATGGAGTGTATCTATCATGGATCAGCACTTGCAGTCCAAGATTGTGCCTAGGTGTTCTGCTTACCCGCATGATATCGTGTAGTGGAATGTGCTCTGCGACCGCGACTATAAGAGGCACTTCGGCTTCAATAGCCTCCTCTATAGCTGCCGTAGCCTGATGTGCAGCAACATAGATTCCCGTAGCATCTGGCTTAAGCTGTTCCATAGCAGCTCGAACAGATGGCAGCACAGGCTTGCCCAGATGTTCACCCGAGCCTTTGGGTTTTACACCGCCGACCACGTTGGTGCCCCAATCCATAGACTCTTTTGCGTTTGCAGTCGCAAGCTTGCCCGTGAAGCCCTGGAAAATGACCCGGGTGTCTTTCCCAATTCTGAGGTTTTGTATCGTATCGTCGTAGCCATTGTGGCGCGAGGAGCTCGAAAAAGCTGCATTGGGTGTTTGGCGAGATATCAGACGCGACCTGAAGAAATTGCAGCGCGAAAGACGCGTATGTTGGAGTATCATGGTGAAAGAAAGTAGCTATGCGCTCTCAAAACAATACGTCATGGGCATATGAAAATGACAGACGGGAAGCGTCCGAGATGGTCTATCAGCCAATGAACTTCAACCGAGACAATCTATCTTCCAGGGCCCGAGGCACGCTTCTATTTTCTCAAGCTTCTATACGAGACGTTGTGGAAGACGAAATGTTGTTTTGTTGCAATCGAGGCAGGTGGGGAGAATAGGCTACTCAGACTTGGGCACATAGCCGAAGTGCCCCTCAGAGCTCCCGACGACCGGCGATTGACGTGTGGTGAGCACGTGAATATTGTCATGGTAGACTAAACATGATTTGGAAAGGACAAAGTGAAGTTGAGTCTCAGAGTAGGGAAAGTGCCGATGCGGAAGAAATGGATAGCACACGTTGCTGTACTGCCGGCTAAGGGTTGTACATCGTTTTGACATGCATTGATTGAACATACCGTGCGATTACCTACAGTGTCTTTTTCGATGTCGCTGCGTTTCCTCTTGGACCTGCAGGAGTACAGAGGTAGACGTCATATCTGTCATTTCAGAATGGAGGCTGTCACGTCAGTGATCTCAGAGACAATTATCACCCTGAGTCCACCGCAAGCAGCACTTCAGCATCATTTCGAGACAATGGGTTCAAGATGCACCCATGCATTACCCCTTCCTTCGCCGATGCAAACATCTATTGATCCCCGTGCACCTCCAACGCCTCACGAACGCGCAAGCCCTCACGTACAAAAATATCTCACCCGTTCCACAGACCACGGTCGCAGACTCGACCGCGACCACCGCGGCCCCGAAAATAGGAAATCTAGAAGCCCCGGAGAATATCGGATTGAGTGGGTCTCAAGCAAAGATGAGGCAATGATCTGATGCCTCCAGTGTCGCTGAATGGGCAGAGAGGGAATGACGCGCACCACGACCCTTTCCCCACAAAATGCAACATTGAATGGTCGCATCCTTGTCTGTTGTGCCCCTGCATTGGGAAGCCGAGTCCCAGCAGGGTTTCGAGCAGGATACTTATACATTGGGATCGGAAGGTTGTAGAATCAATAAACTTTTGGTTTTGAAGACAGGTTCAGAGTTGAGAATACCGCCGGCTTCCTCGGACTCTTGAATCCATCGCTAGGAGAGAGACCCTTACCCCGCAAAAGCCGGACCTTCCCTCTCAAGTCCTCACACGACATCCTACGCAGCGCAACAACTCTCCATTTCAGCCATGTCGTCAATTAAAAAAACACCTAGCGAAGATGGTAAGAGCTCTCTCCCAACAATACTTCCTCTTCCCATGCTAACACGCCCAGAAATCGCCTCAACACTCACTCACCTCAAACTCTCCACCACATCCCCCCAAAAGCCGCTGCACAAGCCCAAATCCAAGCCCGTTGCCGACAGCTGGGACGACGAAGACGCATCCTCGGGCTCCGACACAGAGACCGAATCCGCCGATACCAAGCCCACCCTCTCGCCCATAAGTACCGTCGCCAGCAATGAAATAAGCCCGCACCCACCACCGCCCACGCCAGCGTCGCCCACGCCGTTTGAATTGCCGTATGACAATGTGCCAGGTGCGAGGGGAAGCGCGAGGGCGGGAAGTATAGACAAACGGCCGGAGAAAACGACGGCGGTGGCGGGGCGGTTGATTGCGGGGGCGCTGGGGGTTAGGGCGCCGAAGAGGACGGAGGAGGAGAGGGAGTTTGACAAGGCGGTTAGGGAGAAGGAGAGGAGGAGGAGGGCGGAGGAGAAGGAGAGGGAGGCAAGGGAAAAGGAGGAGGTGGAGAGGAGGAAGAAGGCGGTTTGGGATGATTAGTTGTGAGATTAGGGATTGTTGTATATAAGTGTACGCTATTCTTTGTGGCATGTTCATTGCATAGCTGGAATTTGCGAGAGGTTGGTAGAGAAGCATGAGCAGTCTTCAAGGCGTGGAATCACTTGAGCTGCCACCCTCGCACTGCTTCTCCCATCGGCTTCCCAAATCATGTCAAGACACGAGGCACAAAGTCATTGAAGTGTTGAAGTCATACATTGGGTACTCTCCGCCCACGGCGTCCGTCAAAAGGTATACGAAAGCACAAAACGGCCTCGCTCGGGCCTCGCTCGGAAGTGAGCCTGATAAATCCACCAGTGACGCCAGTATCCCTGAAAAGTCCGTCTCAAAGCGTAAACCGTATCATCTCCGCTTTCGCCCGCGCCAAGCCCAATGTCGGCCCTCGTATGCGTGCAGGTCGTGAAGGAGATGGTAGAAAGTGTCGTGTGGCCAGCGTCGATGGTGTAGTGGCCGCGCAGCTCATAGATCAGGCCATTGCGACTAGCAACCGCCGCCGATCTGCTCCTGGTGGACTTCGAGGGTGTCGCCGTCTTGCATGTCGAGCTGGATGAGGTTAGCATTTATCCTTCACATTGCTTCACTCGCCAGTTCGAAGCGCAGCGAGTAATCTTTGGCGTACCGTGTCTGGGTTGTCTTGTGCTGTGACGCGCTGTCCGTCGAAGAGGAAGCGCACGCTTGAGATGTTCTTTCCCTGGCGATCGCAGAAGGCGTTCATGAGCTTGCCCAGAGCTGTCGTGCGCTTGATCTTAAAGAAGACCTCGTTGTTGTTATCCGTGACCTTGATGTTCAAGTGCTCACTCTGGCCTTCCTCGGGCTTCTGCTGAACGTTGGGAGATCCGTTGTCAGACATGATGACTGTGGTGTATTTGCTTTTCGGGGAGGTATAAGGTTCGGTTCTGCCTGTCGGGGATGAGTGAGAAGAGCGGTCGGTTATGGAAGTTGGGAGAAACGGACCAGTGGACGGGGAGGTAGCCTTTGTATGGGGCAGGCAGAGCTATGGCCGGGTAATCGCGTAGTGTGGGCGATATGCGTGCGTTTGCTGCAGTTGGGCGACGTCTTTGTTGTGTGTGGGGGCGAGGCGTTAATTGTGAAGGTGAACGAGGAAAGCAAGACAAGTGAGGTGGGAAGTGAGTGGGGCGACTTCCTCATTGAGCACTGACCATTTCTGCGAGCTTCCTTACCACCACTCACGCATGTACGCACGAGACAGTGTTTTACCTTTTGGATTCTTTTATTCGCCAAGTAGTAAATCAAGCTATCTGCACTCCACACTCCTACGCAACGCGAGAAGTTTGCTGGGAAGCATTACTTTGGCAATGGTACAAACATGATGTCACTGTCCGACAAGAAAATACATCACGAAACTGATAATTCCTAGGGCGACCTGGAGAAGGACGTCAAGACAGATCCGCCATGCCATCCACGGGCATGTGCGATACAAAGTAATGTCACTGTACCAAGTCATGGCCCCCGCTAATCATCGTGTTGAGACTGCATTCAAAAGAACGGGTTCGATGAAAGAAAGTGTCAGAAAGAGGTACGTGTTTTTGACGCCTTACACTCACTATCTCGCTTTGAACGACTTCATGCACAATCGTGATGGCGCTGGTGGTCTCACCTGAAGAATAATTCGCAGCACAATGCTGACTTCAAAAGGTCGACGCCTTGTACGAGTGTTGCAACGCCTTCTATAAGAAGAACGGAGACGATGCAAGCACAGTGAGCTGCCCAAAAGCAAATCTACTGAGGTATGTCTCTATTGACTGTAAGCACGTAAGCACAATATACTGACTGAGCTTTGTAGACTGAAGATGAAGCAACGCGCGCAAGGTGTGTAGATCGACTGGATCTCGACGTTGCTCGGAACATAAAAGGACAGCATGAGTTACTAGGAAGATGTATCATCACACATTTTCTACAGGGAATGTCGAATTCACAAAAAGTGTTAAAAGGCTTGAGAAGATGACGGAGCGGTGATGTTCGCACGATTCGACCTTTTGATTACCGCCGAATGCACGGACGGCCAATGCGCGTCATTGCATCTCGTAATACCGACCACCACCGCTCGCGACTTCCTTCTTGCTTACTACGTCCAACTGCACAAGTTCCAAAGAGTTACCAGTCTCAGCATGCCTCAGATGTAGCACGTTTGCCTGTCACTTCTCATGCATGAGAGTGGAACAGCCAATCCGCGATGCCTTCCCGTCGTAAACCCCGCGATTCGGCTTCTCTGAGTACAGACGAGAGCTCCCCTAAGCTTACGCCCTCGCCGAGCTCTTCGCGTTCGTCCGACGGCCTTCCTGTAATCCATGAGCCAAACTCTTTCGAGCTTCGAACAATTGCTCCAGGAGGCGAGCCGGCGGCGAAAGCTGAAGATGTGGAAGACGATGGATTACTACCCAGCGCACGCCGCGCTTCGATAGAGTCGGCACAAAGCTTTGAGCTTTATACTCCAGATGAAGACCAGGCGGTGCTGAGAAAGCTTGACAGGAAGCTGGTTGCGTTCATGGCATTGCTCTATTGCTTGAGCTTTCTTGATCGGTCGAGTGAGTGATCTCGGTGTTCAACGACCATGAAGGAAGATTTCTGGGGATCAAGATGTTAAGGTATTGCTGGAAGCACATGAGAGCTAATAAGACATGGTAGACATTGGCAATGCCCGTATCGCGGGATTGGAGGTCGATTTGGACCTCTCATCGACACAATACGAGTGGTTGCTATGGGCTTTTTATATTACATACATCACCTTTGCGTGGATGACCTTGATGTCAGTATGATCCGTCCGTTTTGAGACACGTCTTCTGATCAAGTGAAGGTACCGTATCATCCCGGCACACATCTACATATCGGTGTGTATCCTGTCCTGGGGTATTATCGCGTCCTTGCAAGCAATCGTAACCTCGTTCGGCGCCCTCGTTGTCCTTCGAGCCCTGCTAGGCGTAGGAGAGGCAGCCTTTGGTCCTGGTGTCCCGTTCTTCCTTTCGTTCTTCTACCGGCGAAACGAGCTGGCATTCCGGACTGGTCTGCAAGTCAGCGCCAGCCCACTTTCAAGCTCCTTTGCTGGAGCACTGGCATACTTCATCACTAAAGCGGCCAAGAATGGTCCGTTTTCGCCTTGGAGACTATTGTTCCTGCTTGAAGGTTTCCCCAGCTTGCTAATCGCTATATGGGCATTTGACTTTGTGCCAGATGGTCCAGGTGTCGCAAAGTGGCTAAGCCCTCGCCAGCGAGAGGTTGCCATGCTAAGGTTGAGGTCAGAGACGGAAAGTCAAGATGACGAATTCCACGACGAGAAACATGACGGCGGACGGAGAACGGGAGGACTCGACTTTCGCGAAGTGCTTCAAACCCTCAAAGACCCCAAGTGCTACCTCACTGCTGGTATGTTCTTCAGCTGCAACGTGGCTTTCAGCTCTATGCCAGTCTTCATGCCCACGATTATACGTGACATGGGATACGAAAGCATCGCCGCACAAGGCTTGTCCGCCCCGCCGTATCTGTTCGCATTTCTCGTGGTTGTGACGACGGCGTATTACTCTGATCGAACGCAAACACGCTCGACCTTCATCATCCTACATTCCTTCCTCGCAACACTTGGCTACGGAACCATCGCAGTCTCCGGCTACATGGAATCCACCAACACGATGATTCGTTACATGGCACTCTACCCAGCCGTGGCCGGGTTCTTCTCCGCTATCACGATCATCATCACATGGACGCTCAACAACCAGCAGACGGACAGTAAGAAAGGCACTGGCATGGCTATCTTGAATGTGATTGGGCAGATGGGACCCCTGCTTGGGACCAGCATCTTCCCCGACAGAGATGGTCCATACTATGTTAAGGGAATGTCGGTTTGTGCAGCCTTCATGTTGCTGGTTGGCGTCCTGGCAGCTGTGTTGAGATGGGTGCTAATCAGGGAGAACAAGAAAGCAGGCCAGGCGCAAGGCGGCGAATATGCTGGTGTACCGCTAGAGGAGGGTGAAACAGTACATACACGGAGGAAGAAGTTTGAGTTCATGCTATAGCTGCAAAAAATTTAATGCTACTTTGGTTCGTCAATTCATTCTCAAATGCGGCACCTGCCTTGCGCACGTGGCGCATGTACCTTGACGTAGCGCCAAGACCGTGCACCGAACGCAAACACCTCCACACCGCTGACCTCCGCAATCCCGACCAGCACAACGAGGTGATTTCGTTTAGTACAGGTAACACGCGATCCTGCAATTACTGTAGTCCTGAGCTACGCCAGTGGCTCGTTCCGCGATTTCGGTGACCGCTTCTCACTGCGCCACGGCTGCCCGCTTGACCTAAGCCACCATGACTTCATAACACGCAATCTCAAGGGAAGTTTGATTTTCAGATTTCCACGCCAATCTCAAATTTATGGATATCTCTAAGTCCAGACCCGAGCCGCGAGAGCGGGCTAACTCGGTTGCTTCCCGAGCGACTACTTCACTTGAAAGCAATGCGGACCGTCAAGAAGAGTTCGACAAAGCGTCAACCGTTGTCGGAAGCCCTCAAAACTCTCCACAGAATGACGGCCCGATCAACAACTTCAAACCCGAAGCTGATCTCGAGAAGAAGCCTGGAATGCCACAAGAAGATGCCGCCTCAACCAAATTTGGTGGCGAAGAAGAGGACCCGGCTGTGGGCGTGCCTATCCACAGGGCGTCTACTCCTTCAACCGTACACAAAGCCAAGGGTGTGACCTACGAGAAGGTTGGTGAAAACGGTATCAACCGAATGCACAAATTCTCTCTCTATGAGACCAGCGCACGGTTTTACCTGGTCGGAGCGGACATCATGGAGAAGCAGTATCGCGTTCTCAAGGTCGACCGCACGGCGCCGCCAGGGCATTTGAACATATTCGAGGATGACATATTGTACAGCCGGCGAGAAATGCATCAGCTTTTGAATACCATTGACGAAGGTAACAAGGGCACCGGCGGAATGAAGCTCAAGTGCAGCACCTGGGGCTTGCTCGGCTTCATCAGGTTCACGGAAGCTTACTACATGCTGCTGATCACAAAACGAGCGCAAGTGGCCGTGCTCGGTGGGCATTACATCTATCAGGTTGACGGTACAGAGATGATCCCGTTGACGACTGGATCTACCTCAAGATTCCAGAAAGACCGAAACCCAGAAGAAGCCAGGTATCTTGCCATGCTCAACACATTGGATCTTACGCGAGGATTCTACTTCAGCTACTCGTACAATGTAACCAGAAGCCTCCAGCAGAACATCATCCGCGAACGAACAAGTGTCAATGAAGGCAGTGACAGTCCCCAACGCGACTTTCAGGACATGTTTGTTTGGAACCACTATTTATTACACCCCGCTCGCGACAGCATGAAGAACATGTATGACTGGTGTCATCCAGTCATACACGGGTACATTGACCAGGGTTCTATCGATGTCTTTGGCCGTCGTATATACATGACCATCATCGCTCGTCGATCACGGCACTTTGCGGGTGCTCGATTTCTGAAGCGTGGAACGAACGACATGGGCTACGTTGCGAACGATGTCGAGACTGAGCAAATTGTATCCGATGCACTTACGACCTCATTCCATGCCCCGGGTCCACGCTTATACGCAAGCCCAACATACACATCTTATATCCAACATCGTGGGAGTATTCCTCTGTACTGGACCCAAGACAACACTGGTGTAACCCCGAAACCAGACATTGACCTAAGTTTGATGGACCCCTTCTACAGTGCAGCCGCATTCCACTTCGACCACTTGTTCGAACGATACGGTGCTCCGCTATATGTACTCAACCTCATCAAAGCCAGAGAGCGGACACCTCGTGAATCGAAGTTGCTTTACGAATACAAACATTGCATCGACTACCTGAATCAATTTCTACCAAAAGAAAACAAGATCATATACGAGGCATTTGATATGTCACGAGCGGCAAAGACCCGAGGCCAGGATGTCATTGGTACGCTGGAGAACCTCGCAGAGAAAGTCCTTTGCACGACCGGTTTCTTCCACAACGGCGAGTATGATGTCGACGCACCACAAGTCCAAAATGGCGTTGCTCGGACTAACTGTATCGACTGTTTGGATCGTACGAACGCAGCACAATTTGTGATTGGCAAACGAGCCCTGGGTCGCCAACTGCATGCGCTTGGAGTCATCGCTGGTAACACCGTCGAGTACGACTCAGATTGCGTCGAGATGTTTACACATATGTTTCATGGCCACGGAGACGCTATTGCTATTCAGTATGGTGGCTCTCATCTTGTCAACACCATGGCAACATACAGGAAGATCAACCAATGGCAAAGCAGTTCGCGTGACATGGTCGAGAGTTTCAAGCGCTACTATCACAATTCATTCCTGGACTCGCAACGCCAAGAAGCATATAATCTCTTCTTGGGCAACTACGTCTATAAACACGGACAGCCGATGTTATGGGACTTGTCGACGGACTACTACCTTCATCACGAGGATCCACGTTCATGGCTCGAAAAGCCACGTCCTAATTATATCACTTGGTATACACCCAGCTTTCTACAGCCTCGCTCACTCCCACAATCGATCACTCCAAGACTAGCGCAGGCTGTCATAAGTGCGCGCGACGATTACTGGCTTGAATATTATCGACCACTGGCTATTTCATCATTCCTCAAGATCTTTGCTTTCCGAATAGCTTCACCACGTCCTGGTCGGGATGCCAGAGATGGGACCCATCCAGCAAGGAAGGACAACTTGTCGCCGTTCATTCCTCGCAAAAAGCAACATGATGAACCGCAAGTCAAGGATGGAAAGAAAGCTTTGCGCAAGGGAGTCACGATCATCGATCCGTCTAGCGAGACCGAGTCACGCCATGGGAGCATTATAGGTCGCAGGAGACGAGAGGGCAACCTGAGTCTGCATACCGAGTCCGCAATGACGCATTCAATCTTACGAGACCCTCATTTCGAGACAGAACTGCCGTATTCCGCACCAGCAACCACAGGGACATTTCCATCATTGTCCAACTCCGGTACAACTTCCACAGGCCTATCATCCACCCTCAAACCCGGCTTCAAGCCTGCCGACAAAGCCCTCATAAACCAATGGACCCTAACACAATTCTACGAAAATAGCATGAACCCCTCAGTCTCCACCACCGAAGAAGACGAATACTCTCGCTACGTCGAACACCCGCTCAACCTCCCCCTCGTAGTCAGCAACGAAGGACCAAGCATCAACGACCCCAGCGCGCTCGAATACCACGACTACCTCTGTATGACTGAAGGCGAGCCCCACGCCGTCAGAGACGCCGATGAAGCTAGTTTCCGCCTCGCCATGACCTCAACCCCGCGCTTCGACACTGACGCCGCCTCTCTCCGCTCCTTCGCCTCTCAACGCCCCATGACCTCACAGTCCATTAATACACCCTTTTCCCACGCTCCATCATACTCCTACCCACCCCTGCACAACCTACACCCGCACCTTCAGCAATTCCACCCAGAGGAGCCGCAGCCGCAAATGTATGCCACGCCCGGAAAATTCGTGACGCCCGAGCAGGACGTGGAGGAGTTTGAGGAGTTTCTAAAGGTCCGCGAGAATCCGCTGGATGTGGAGGATGAGGATGGTGCGAAGAAGAGGTATAAGGCGTATCGGCAGTGGTTGCGCGGGAAGAGCTTTTTTAAACAGAGTAAGGTTGATCCGGAGTGGCAGAATCAGCTGCCTGTTAGGTAGATTAGGTAGAGGTGGGGTTGGGGAGGGAGACATGTTGCGATTCTGTGTCGGCATATTTGAGGGACTTGATAGGCGTCAGGAGCGCGTTGTTAGCGTTGTGGTGCGCTTACATTAATTGTATTGATCCTGTACATTCTTCACTCATGTCTCTGATGGTGGTGAAGCTTGGACCATTGCCCGGTTCTGAGCCATATTTCCACGCCCGTCGTTTTCGCTACTCGGCTGGCAGAGTTTGCGTGTCATCAAAGGGATTCGAGTTTTCAAACGGTTAATTAACCGAAAACCCTTTCCTTACTCTTCATCGAACCAAGAGTCTTTGAGGACGTCCCTCGCCTCCGCCCTCATCGAAGGTTCAAGTCGTAGCATGCTTCGAATGAGCGCACCTACGCGTACAATGTCTTCCCGACTAAACTCCTCCTTCCTCTCCCCATCAAAATACATCTCCTCCAGCCAATCTTGTAGACATATGCCCGGCTCCTCATCGGGCGGATCAGTGTTCATCACGCGCCATTTCTCCTGCCAGCGCTCTGGTAAGTCCTCGTTGACTGTTTCCAGCATCTGACGCACGAGCATTGGAGGCGAGATCATGATGCTGTCGAATACTGGCTGGCCGACGACGAGCTCGAAAAGCTGTTGGTGGCGATTAGCTTGCCTTTTGTGATCGGATGCTGTGCTGGACTTACCATGCAGCCCATGCTCCACAAGTCCATGCGATAGTCCACTGTGTCTTTGAAGATAATCTCAGGAGCGCGGACGGGGAGGGGAGTGTTGTGATCATTGGGTGTGTCGTGGCGCTGGAAAGATTGCCCGTAGTCGATGAGCTTGATTATGTTTGTGGAGGATTTGAGATCTGGAGGATAGGAAGTAGGGCGGACTAGATATTGCGGCATACCGTGGTCAAGTGGAATACCGTCTTTTCTCTGTATCTGACCTGTTTCTGGTTTTCCTAGCTTCTGGACAAGTTCTTCCTCTGTTAACGCATGCAGCGAGGGCACAGTGAATGCTACGTTGCGAATGTATAAATCTGCCAAAGGTAAGCTGAGGATGCAGAGATAATTTCAAGGTGCAAGATTTACCCCCGTGCGCAATGCCTCGTTCATGTAGGGAGCACAAGCCAAGGAGAGTCTGCTTTGCAATCCGCTTTGCTAATTTGGCGGGAAGTCTCTCGTTGCAAAAGTACTTATCAAGTACATCGCCGACACTCGGACCTAAGATTTCGAGTACCAAACAATCTTGGGTCCCATTTGGGCCATCAAGCTGGAAGTGGTCTTGCATCGTCATAAGGTGGTGACAGTTGGACCGTTCAGATTGCGCTGCTGCAACAGCACGTAAGACAGTGACCTCTCGACTCTGGCAGCACCGCTCTGATACTGCTATCTTGATAGCAACATTATTGTTTGTTCTGGTAAGATGTCAGCATGGCGTGTTCTCAGGCATAGCGAGCTCGCGTACTTCAAGTTCCTTGCTGCCCATACAGTAGAGTAACCACCCCAGCCTAATTTGTGCAAGATCCTGTACGTGCCATTGTTCAAAATATCTTCTAGATGAACAGGATGGTATCCACCCTTGCAATATCGGTGTATAGGCTCCGCGTCGATTTTGCACTCAAACAGCCACGGGTCCATCTTGCTGAATCTGTGAGCCAGTTGAGAAAATAGGCGTGAGTGCGGGACCCCACGACGTAACCATGTAAGTATCGGCAAGCCACAAACTCTTCTGGCGCGACCAACGGTGGCTTTCCGATGGATGCTCATGCTTGTAAAGTGATAAGCCAAGCCGGGTGTGCGCCTGCTGAGGATGTAAGTAGGCAGACCCGATACCAAAGTAGACTAGTGGGCGGGACGATCGAGCGACCATGAATATTGTGTGAATAAGTTCACGGGCTTGAATTACCGCCTGTACAGCTTCAAATATATACAACAGCTCTTCCACTATACAATACATGATCGTACACTGCTTCAAACTCCTCAATTCGGCCGCAACATGCCAATAATCGACGCCGTAATGATCGCACCAGCGGCGGCGCCCTGAAGTATCGCCGACGTGTACTCGATCCTCCGCATCGAAATCACTCGATCGCTCACTACGTCTTGTGCCACGGCTGTGACCTTGCTTTGCCAGCTTTCAAATTTGCTGCGTGGAGAATCTGGGATATCGGGGCTCGCATGTTGTGGCGCCGGGGTGTCCTGCGGGTGAGGAATGGTAGCGCTCGGTGATGCAACGCCCAGTGCAGGATCAACTACGCTGATGGGTGTCTGTGTGGATGCAGCGGGAGCTTGCATTGGCAGAATTGCACCCATTGGGGCGGAAGATGACCCTTCGACTATCGAATCTTTGGAATCTGGTAGCGCTTCCACGGCAATCGACTCCGCATCATCAGTAACCCTGTCAATCTCTTCTTCGATTGCTGAAAGCTGGTGCTGAGTGCTGTTCGACGCTGCTGTGGGTGCGAAAGACGCCGTCGTCGCATTAAGAGCCGGCTTGGATGCTTCCAACTGTGCTTCCAGTGCACTCTTGATCTCCCGGACCATCCGCTTTCTTCTCCAAGGTTCAAGTATCGCCAGACTGAGGAGTAGCAAAAAGATATTGACGCCCATAAGTCCGAATGTCACCCATGTGCTGTTCCGTCGGATGGTGTCGCTCCAGATCTGCTCCTCGTGGTATTGAGCACGCTCTCGCTTTTCCAATTGTGTCCGCGCCTCTTCCAAAGCTGCTTCTGCTGCAATAACACTTTCCTTGGCTTGTCTGATCGCCTGGTCGTTGACGTGTTCGGAGCGGATGAGAGACATGTAGCGTTCGAGATCGCCGGCGGACCAAGAGTGTTTGCGCTCGAGCAGTGCAACGACTTCCTTTTGCGCGGAGGCTTGCTGGGCATGTGCGGTATCGAGGGCGTGCTTTGCGGTATCAATGGCGGAGCGGCGGGCTTTGACGAGGTTTTCTGGGTGATGTTAGTTGGAGTTGGGGCATGGAGTGGACATGTTTACCTTGCTCCTTGATCTCACGCCTCAGTGCTTCCACGCCTGAGTAGTCGGTTCCGGTGTAGGAGTTCACCTTCTGTGTGACTACCGCAAGTTTCGGCAGCATGTCGTCCATGATCTCGGAGAAGCGCTTTGAGAAATCCCATCTTTGCCGCTCGCGATGTGATGGCAAGTGCTCATCAGGCACTCGTCTTATGTTGTCTGCAACGTTATCTTTCTTGGCTCCCGGTGCAGACGAGTTCTCCTGTGACTGTTCTTGGGCATCCGCCGTTGGCAATTGTTCTGGCACCGTCTCAGTTTCCACGCGGGCAGCTTCCTCCTTTGCCTGCATCTTTTGCTCTTCAAGGAGGCGCTTTTGATCCTCGATAGAAGCCATGATTGCGCGTGCCCGCTCTTCCACACTGTCCTGCGCTCTACTCTCGCTCATTGACTTTGAATCTGATGCGGGCGGCGGCATTGGTATGGGTTTGGACGGTTTCCGCTCCTCCATCCACCTCGTCGAGCTTGAAAACAATCGTTGCGACCATTTCGACTGAATGTTCGAGCTCCAATGGGCTTTACTGCTGTTGCGCACCGTGGTGGAAGCTGCCCGGTACTGACACCTCAGGCATATTGACGCCCTCCCGGATTCTCCTATCGGTCGTGAAAACGATGTTACCGGCGCAAAGCCAGCCAAAAGCGAGCGAGAAGCATGGCGAAGCAGTGGCTTCATTTCTGTCGCGGGATGCCACTCACATTGACAGCCAGTGACGTTGACACAAAAAAGCTCGCACCCGCGGGAGTCCGCAATCGCGTGTGGGGCTTCGCGTGCCAAGGCGCGTGGGATGGCGTATGACGATCACTGGTCCCTGGTTTGATTCCGATCGGAATGCCTAAAGAAGAAGATTTCCCTAGCCGCCCCTCCACGTTCTACAACACCATTGAAGCCACTGTAAATACTCAAACATATTCGACATTCAAGATGGGTGTCCCAAATGCTGCGGCCGATCTGCCGGCTATGAAAACGAACCCCAAGGTACACAGCACCACGCCATAGCCACACGAGAATAACTACTGATAAAAGCTCGACAGTTCATCTTCTTCACCGACTTCGACGGCACAATCACTCTTCAAGACAGTGAGTTACAATCAAGACGCTTCCACCTCAAATCTATGTCTCAGCCTACTAACAACCCACAGGCAATGACTACATGACCGACAACCTAGGCTACGGCTACGAGAAGCGGCGCCAAGGCAACCTCGACACCCTCGCCGACAAGATCACCTTCCGCGACTCCTTCCGCGACATGCTCGACAGCGTAACCACCCCCTTCGACAAATGCACGCAAATCCTCGTCGACAACATCAAGCTCGACCCCTACTTCGCCGAGTTCTACACATGGAGCTTGGAAAACAACATCCCCGTCGTCGTCCTGAGCGGCGGCATGGAGCCAGTCATTCACGCCATTTTGAAGAATCTGGTCGGCCCGACGGCGGACAAGATCCAGGTTGTGGGCAACTACGTTGGCTCGAGAGATGGCAAGGATATCAACACAGAGCGTGGTTGGCAAATCAACTACCGCCATCCCGAATCAGGGTTTGGACATGACAAGTCGGTCGAGTTGAGGAAGTACTCTTCGTTGCCGGCGAGTGAGCGGCCGACCATGTTTTACGCTGGCGACGGCGTTTCGGATCTCTCCGCTGCGCGGGAGACCGACCTTCTCTTCGCAAAGCAGGGTCACGACTTGATCAGCTACTGTGCGCGCGAGGACGTGCCCTTCACAGTTTTCAAGGACTGGTCCGACATTCTGAGCAAATGCAAGGCTATTGTCGAGGGAAAGACGACGACTGAAGCAGCGGCCAAGGAGGGCTATGAGGCATACAAGAGCGGAAAGGCGGGCGTCACTGTTGCGACGACGAAATAAGAGTGATGCCATTGCTGTGACTCCTGGGGAGATCATGAATGCGTCGAGCATAACCATAGACGAAGACGATAGACACGAACTAGACTACACTAGAATCCAATGCATTGAAATTGCATTCCAGACATAAACACTGAACTATTAACGTTTATCATTGGGTATCATACATCCATCAACGCGCCTCCTCCGTCACAATAACCTCCGTCGTCCGCAATATCTCCAATCCGTTCGACCTACCCCCGTGACTCAAAATACTCTCTTCACCCTCGTCCGCCCCGCTGAGCCTCGCCTCTATCTGCAAACTACACTCGTCCTTCGCCAACAACCCATCTTCACCAAACACCACCCTCCTCTCCCCACCCGAATTGCCCATAATGTACCCACCCCGTTCATCGTGCCTAACATACCCATCCGAACTCTCCGTCAAGCGCCCCTTTGTCAACCCCCTAAACCGTCCAAAGAAGCTAGCAAACAGTGGTTTAAGCGTCGGCAAGCACGCCGCCTGAATCCCAACGTGCATTTCCACCTGCTGCCAGACGTAGTACCCCGCACCATTGCCCGAGAAATCGGGCTGCTTGAAAAAGTTGTATTGCATGGGTGTTTTGTAGATGGCAACGGCGGAGGCGAACAGGCCCAGCGACAGGACGATGGCAAGACCGATGCGCGTGCGCAGGTTAAGTTGTAGGCGCCAGACCATGGGGATGGGGAGTAAGGCGAATATTAGGTCGGTTGCGATGTTGATGGAGGAGTTGAAGACGCCGATGTTTCTGAAGATGTTTTGGTTGTAGCATTTTGCGGTTCTAGGGTGGGTTAGAGCGTGGTGAGGTGAAGAGAAGCAGGGGACTTACCCGTATGGTGGTCGCAGGCTGTAATCATATCCAGCCTGCACGGGTATGCATTGAAATATGATTGAAAATGTGGAGACGATGGTAAATAGTGTAATAAATACTGTTCGATATGATGAGCTCGTGCCATGTGTAGGTGCTCAAAGCAAAGTAGTCACTTACTTTGCATGCCAATCAGGAACGGCCTCCACCTGGTGTAATCTACCAGTCGTAGCAGGAAGAATCCAATCGATAGCTTAATGAAGCTGTAGGCAAGGATGATCGCGATCGAATAGAAATACATGATCCTGAAGAAAGGGAGGAAGTTCTAGTTTCGAGTTAGTCATTTGAATCGTATGCCTTCGCGCTAAACATCTTTACCTCTGGCGGAAATGCTTCAATATGCCTCCCAAGTCCCAGGTGGGTTACGTGGATGAAAATCGCAAAGCATATTATGCACATGACCTAGCGGCTAGAGTGTAAGCATGGGTTTGGTAAACAGTAACACACTGGGCGCGGTGTTGTTGGGACATACTCCTGATGCGACCATCATCCAATCTACGAATTGACGCAGTCAGCACTTTGCTCTTGCATGTCTCAAAGATTGTTCTGCACTTACCATCCCATCCAAACTTTTTGAGTATAAATATCCTGATATAAAGCCGCATCAAGATGACGCTCATTGACAGTGTGAACAAGTATCCTTCTATCGCCCGCAAGTGCGGAGCATGGTTTTCTGCCATATACTCTGGCGGCTGCAGAGGCAGTGGGGTACCCAAGTATTGTCGCGGGACCAAGGAGCGATGATCCATACTGTTGCAGGCCGGGTCGAACGGTGGGTCCTGCAAGTATACAATGAATTGAATAACAGCACCCCACGGCCAGGACTGGCTCAAGGGATCCTTAAGATCATCCTTTTGGGATGTAAATAATGATCCCTTTCACCAGCGTGTGCAAGTACCAGGGCCCGATCAGCGTCCTTGTCAGAATTTGACATCCTACGTTGTGGGCGCATACTTGTTCGTGTACGTATAGCGGCAAACGTTAATATCAAGCAGATAACAGTGGCAGTGGAAGGTGCGCTGATTCATAGCTTTCGTCCAATGGCGTTCCGATGTGGCTTTGACATGCAAGACTCTATTCGCGTGCGGGAGAATAGCTCCATGGCTACAATACACGGGCGCAACCTGAAGCGAAGATAAACTTTTGCGTGACGTGGATTGAGGGGAAGCGTCGTTGCTGAAAGTTCCTGGCAAGCCGGGAATTGCTGGTAGAGTGTAGCGTACTACTCTCGTGTCTGGATCGAATCAACACCACTGGACGGACGTCTCTCCGTTAGGTTTCCGGTGAGAATTCTCAAGGCGGTCACCACCTGCGTTGTATCTTGAAGCTAGCAGCGGCTGACTTCGCTTCGGAGATGGACGAGTGGTGTAAGCTAGGTCATTGTCGCTGACGGCTGAAGGCGAGTGCAGCAAGACTCGCATCTGTCTGTGCCCGAAGTCTTTTTGAGGCTTAGAAGGCAGCATGGTTTCTAGATCGACGGGCGCGGGAATCTGAAACATGGGGGGACGCTGGGTCCAAAACAGAACAAGGTTTGCTTGTCACATTCCAGCGACCTGTTTTGTGGACGTGATGCACGCAGATGCATCTATTGCGCAGAGCCCGACCATGTGCAGATTGCTGTATACTTCATAGTATAATGTGCGCTCGCCACACTGTAGATGTCGTGCATCTTGCACCCTTTCACTTCACAATGTGAGTTTCTAGTTGCAGGAGCTGATGGGCCCGTAGAGTGCCCAAGAGGATTGCGATGACCGAGACGATGCGACAGAAAAGAATGCTCGATTGCAGGAACAATGACAATGACCGTGGGAACGGAATGTGACAGTAGCGCGCGGGAAGAGTGAAGAAAACGCTGATTGGAAGCGGGTTCAACGATTGATTGTTCCGACTGCGTCATCAAAGGGTCCGGGCCGTTCTGCCCCGTACCACCCGTTCTTCTTCATCTGGCAACAGCGATCTCCATCCTCACAACAGGCGGTGTTGCATATGCATTTGGAACTTCTATCCCAGCATATAAGCAAGAGATTAGGCTGTTTGTTGTCTGGTCACATCAATACTTTGAGAGCACATCGGACCTGTGGCTCACAGCTACTCTGTCCTGCGATTCCCTTTCGACGGCTGGAAGTGCTATGCGTCAATTCGCATAGAAGCTCATTGTTGGTCGAACGAATCTGCCTAGACGCTTCGGTAGCTAAGCATGGTCAAGATTCCTTCTCCAAGAATTCGAACGCGACCCCGTTGTTCTCCACGAATCGCAAAGCTTTTCGAGCATGAAGAAGTTCCAAGCGATGCACCCGGTACAGTGGCATCCAATGTTTGGCTATCATATCAAGAACTGTATCTCGCTTCGCTACGCCCTGCAGCGTTCACCGATGCATTATACGAGCCGAGACTCACGGGAACCGCCCTGTTAAAAATTCTCAATCTCTCTACGGGCGCCATTCGCTGCCAGACCCACCTGCAGCCTTTCCAAAAGTTGATGTGGCATAGGAAGCAGGTTGTGTTCGTGAAGAATATTGCAAACCGAGACTACAGTTTCTTACAGATCTAGACGCTATTTTCCTTCACTCAACCGCAGTACGGAGTGTTCGAACCAACCGTGTCTGTAAGAGCACATCATGACAGCAGCAAGATCAGGCTGTTCTGTTAGTAGCAGGGCGTAAAAAGAGATCAAGCGCCACCCGGCCGGTGAGTACGTGAGCGGCTCATGCAGCCTCAAAGTAAGGCAGTCCTCGTTTGCCACGTTTTGTCGTACTACTATAAAACAACGTTTTTATTTTCCTCAACCTCACTTCGTTATTCCGTTTCCTCTCGGAACTTTTTTCAAGCCCCCAGCTTCCCTACAGTCACTGGCTGTTTTCTTCTATCCATCAGGTTACTGAAACCTTCTACGACCAAGTCCAATCAGGGTAGGCCAGTCATGCGCACGGCTGTAATTCTTGCAGTGGTTCCCATAACCATTGCCAGCGCAATCCCAGCATTGGGAGATCGATTTTCTTCCTCATTCGATAAGAGAGACGATATCTCTGCTATCACCTTCAGGGGAAAGATTCTGTCTGCTGATCTCTACGCACGCGATGCCGGTCTCAACCAGCAAACCTACCAAGCTAACCAGAAAGGTACTCAATGGAAGAAGTGCAATCCCTCGAACATTGTTGTGAGACGCGAATGGTACATTTCTCGACCAAAAACACAACAACATGCTCACCGTTCTAGGTCTTCGTTCTCAACCTCTGAGAAGAATAACTACATTTCCGCAGTACTGTGTATCGCGAAACTACCACCCAAGACTCCCAAGTCCGAGTGCCCGGGTTGTAAGAATCGCTACGATGATTTTGTTGCCACCCACATCAAGCAAACCTTCTTTGTAAGCCACGATGATGTGTTAGCATGCGCCCCAACTGATGTTATTATCAGATACATAACACTGGCAACTTTCTTCCTTGGCACCGCTGGTTCACTTACGCCTACGAGCAAACTCTGCGCAACGAGTGCGGCTATAAAGGCTACCACCCGTACGTACTGCCCGGTCGGAACTAATTTCTGCCCAGTGCTCACCATACAATAGCTACTACAATTGGCCACGCTGGGCCGATAACCCAAACAAATCTCCTGCTCTCGATGGCAGCATGACCTCGCTAGGTGGCAATGGTGTTTCCGGGTGCCAGAACCAGACCTTCTACGGCATTCCCACCAACGAAGCCCCATTGATCAACATCCCGAAAGGATCTGGGGGTGGTTGTGTAACTTCAGGGCCCTTGAAAGATTGGAGCGTGAATCTTGGTCCACTTTTCACGGGCGTGACATGCAGTCCCCCGAACCCCATCACGAACTTCACCGACCCCAATTTCGGTCTAGGATCGAATCAGCGCTGCTTGAAGCGCGACATTTCAGCGTGGACATCGAGCCAGTGGACTAATGATGAGATGGTAACCAAACTACTCAACAGCCCGGACATGAAGACCTTCTGGTTCGACATGCAAGGTGGCCAGAACGCCTTCTCGAACAACTTCATGGGCGTCCACACCGCTGGTCATTTCACGATCGGCGGTGACCCAGGTTCTGACTTTCTTGCTTCTCCCGGAGACCCTTGGTAGGCGGCACAATACCTTATGCCCGAAAGATTGTTGTGTTAATAAGCCTAGGTTCTATTTCCACCACTCCCAGATCGACCGCGTGTGGTGGACCTGGCAGAACATGAACCCTGCGAATCGTACGAACGAAATCTACGGCACCATTGCGCTCGGTGACCCTACTGCTCCAGCTACGAAACTTAGTGATACGATGACTTTGGGTAACGCGTATCCAGGTAACATTACTGTTGGAGAGACCATGAGCACCATGGGCGGACCTTTCTGCTACACGTACATATAGAGCGCATACTTCCAGATCATTTCGATCTTTCTTGTACATGAATTGCCCTTGAGTTATTAAACTTAGCTCGTTAGGCTATGTAGTAACTTTTGTTTTTCTATATCTGGAAACACGCGAGAGCCGAGTTGGTGACCCGAGTCAAGCCTGGACAAAGTGTCAACAACCTTGGAACATTATTTGGACCAGTAGGGCCCATCAGCAGTCTCCTGACATCCCACGAGTCGAGATTGCTAGAGAATAGCAAGGAAAGTTTAATGTACACCGCATCCAAAAGAAAGTATTCCATCGCTGTTCCTGCCAGTCTCCACATTGCCCTCAATCTGGTCTCCGCGCTTCTCCTACGTATGAGAGAGCGAGTAATGGATCTGACACCCGCCTGCTCCACTCGCATCGTGGAGCGCGCGCTACGACCGTCTAGCAAGGCTGATTCGCGCATGACCCGCATGAACTGTCGGTCACGTTACGATCTAGCTCTCCTCGATGGAATGGCGGGGAATGGGCTCCAAAAGACCCTGCATTTGCCAGCGCATCACCGCCGGCACAAAGATTCGCAGCCATGGCTTCCCACGCCCACAAGGCACTTTGTGTTGCGAGTAAGGCCGTATCTCCGCAGCGCCCTCCTTGATCGGAATCACCCCTCATCTGGCCGCCCTGATCTCCCCGAAATCGTTGAAGTTCGAAGGAAAGCTACCCCGCCAAATTTGTATCTCTGGTATCTCCGAACGCGAATATCTTCTGAATTATTTCACCCCGACGGATCAAGCAGAATAATCACTTGTGGAAAAATCTCGAATTGATTCGGACACCATGAACATCGACCCAACAACCGGGCAAGCGCTCCCCGCAAACGCCATCCAACGAATCCTCTACCTCGCGCCCAAAGTGCACATCTACCAAATCCCGCCCGCAACGTCGACAAAGGGCTACCAAGCGTCGACATGGACCGCCGACAACAACAGACTGCAAATCTTCACCGCGCGCCTGCGCGTCGTCGAGACATCGATACCCTCGGAGCGCGAGGATGCAGATGAAAAGGTCAGCACCACCCTACTCCTCGAAGACCCGAAGAACGGCGACCTCTTCGCCGCCGCGCCATACACCAGCGAGCGCATCGTCGAACAAGCGCTCGACAGCAGCCGCTTCTTCGCCATCACCGTCGTCGGCGAGGGCCGCAAAGCCGTGCTGGGCATGGGCTTCGAAGAGCGCTCCGAGGCATTCGACTTCAGCGGATCGCATTGCAGGATGCGCGGCGCGTGTTGGGCTTCGAGGCGAATCCCGCGGTCGTCAAGCAGAAGAAGGAAGCCGAGGAGCCCAAGCGCGACTTCAGTCTCAAGGAGGGCGAGACGATTTCGATAAATCTGGGAGGCTTGAAGGGCAGGAGAGCGAGGCCCGAGGCAGATAAGAGCCCCGGCGAGCAGAAGAGTGAACAGGATGCGTTGTTTAGTATAAAGCCGCCGCCAGGGAGCGGGGGTGGGTTCTTGCCTCCGCCGCCGAGCGCGAAGAGCGTGAAGGAGGAGAGGAGGAGAAGTCGGCAGGGCTTTGAGCCGCCGAAACAGACGGCGGAGGATTTGGGGTTTGACGATGGAGAGTTTGGCGAGTTTCAGTGAGGGTGGTGGGATGGGATTCTGTTTACAGCTCGGAGTTTGCATTGGGTTGGGAATCTGCATTGCGGGAGTTTGACATTACGATTTAATGTAGATACTAGAGGTATCCGATGATATTCTTAAAACAACGACCAGTCTCGGGTATCAATCTGCCTGTGAACTATGCCCCAAACGCCTAAAAGTGATGCATGTGAGTAGCTAATAGGTCCATCCTTGTGCTTCGTCGTATAAACGGTTGATGTCGCGAACCAAGTCTTCCGGCTTCGACCCGTCATCGCAGTCCCGCCACTCTCCGCCATCATAGACACACCGGACCTTGTCGTCGAGCCTCACGGTACAGCTTGTAGTGACGCCGACGTCCGAGCTGCGCTTGACACTATCCCTCAACAGCCCCATGCCATACGCGCCGGTATCCTTACTCATACACTGATTCAGCGTATCAAAGTCCAAGCCATGTTCCAGCGCGCAATCCTCAATCAAGCTCTGATTCGGTATCTCCTGATAATCGTTGATCAAGCAATTCGAGAAGCCCAAGTATGATTTCGGGTCGGGGTATTCCGCCGCAGCACACAGCATGAGGATATTGCCAAGACATTCCGTCTGGCCGTGCATGCACTCCACGCCGTCGTCGTCGGTGAGCTTGCCGATGAAGCTCAGCCGGAAATCGACCTTGTCGGATACGTCGGACATGGCGGGAACGACGAGTTCCTTGAGGCAGTCGCGCGCGTCGGGGCATTTAGACCTGTAGTTCATTCCCGATCAGATGCGCTCGGATGGTGGCGTGTAGGGGCGGACTCACATTATATGTACCTCGAGCGGCACCTTTAGGTGCGCCTCGTTGTGCTCCTGCTCATGCTCGTGCTCACAAGTCCACGTCCTCGCCAACCAGAAGATTGCCAAGAGGATCGCAAACGCAGCGACCTGGAATTTCGATTTGCGCGTCTGTCGCATCTTCGCGGCGTCGTTCACCGCATCGTCCCGGGGGGTGGAGGAGGGGAGGAGGGGCACTTTGGCATCAAGAGCAGGCTGCTCGGCGGCCATGGTAGGCTTATGTACGATTTTATGCTGGGCCAGCTAGCTCAGGTGATGGCTGGGAACGTTCTCAGCTCTTGTCGTATAGAGGAATGATGAGCCGAAGGCGCCTAGTGGATGACTGATAACGCGTGTGTTAGTGTCGCAATGAAGATCCAAGTATCCGGGTTCAGTCAGCGGGGTCCGGTTGGAGGACGCCGAGAATCTCGTATTTAGATGAAGGCCAGTTCAGACCTGTGCGATGCTTGCACTTGACTCGAAGTTCGCTGTCGCAGTCCCTTCATATGAGTTGTTTCGCAGCCGAATGTTGTTTCCACGTGCAAGAGACACTAGGCCCAACACGGACCAAGTCGGCTCGAAATGATGCGAATCCGCGACTCGAGATGCTGGTGCTCCTTAGTTGAGCGCGCGCGCCGATGACGGCACAGCGACACAAGTCCCACACGACTCTGAGTACACCAATTGTGCTGGGCGACATACGATGCCATAACCACACTTTCTCCATAGATGATATTTGGTCTGGTCTTCGTTAGTCCCCTGTCGATATGCCAGGTACCCGCTCTCGAACCTACTCACTTCCCAAAATAGCCTTTACCCGCAGCCTTACTGGCTCGAGCTAGTGATCCGTTATTATTAGTTTCTCCTTTCGACTTTCGACGAGTTCAAGCCTCGTGTCTTATTCTCGACTCTTCTTCTCAGGATCCAGACCTGTTCGTGATGGCTAGTCACCGTCGATCGCCAGGAGATCGTGGGGCGTCTGTTGAAGCTATCGAAGCATTGTCTGGTTTCATTAACACGGACACACTACTGGATCTAGCGTCACGATTCTCGGCGACATACACCGACCTTGCACTCAGATCAACGGAACATTTTCTTGTCACGCCCGTGACGGCCTTACCGACTGGAAAAGAGAAGGGAAAGTTCCTGAGTATCGATGTTGGCGGCACTAATCTTCGCGTGGGCTTGATAGAGCTGGTTGGAGACCTGGATGACCACTTGAATGGGCGGCGTGAAGAAGACGACAGGGACAATGTCTTTGCGAAAGTTAAGAGGAGTCATGACAGGAATTGGTCAATCGAGGAGCACCTGAAGATGGACAACGCTGAAGACTTATTCGCATGGATCGGAGATTGTATTGCCGAAGTTTTGATTGAAGCCATCGAAGCGAATAGAGCAGCTTCTGCATTAGAGGCGCTATTCGGTGATGAGATCTTGTTGGGCGTTACATTCAGTTTTCCCATGGCGTGAGTACTACTACGAGTACCCTGAAGGTCAGCTGACTAACAGCACGTAGACAAACAAGCCTCTCAGAGGCCACATTACTGCCCATGGGGAAAGGCTTTGCCATCACATCAGACCTCAACCTTGGTAAAATGCTTCTTGCCGGGTATGCGCGACATTGCGCGGAAACGCATACCAACGGTCATTTGGAAAGTGATCATGCGAGCAAAAAACGTTCTCCGCTCCCGAGGATAAAGGTTGCCGCCATCACCAACGACACAGTAGCCACTTTTGCATCATTAGCGTATGCAGTAAAAGCAGCACCAAACAGTCGAGTCGCGATGGGACTCATCGTTGGAACAGGCACAAACGCCACAGTACCGATGAAGTTGGACAGCCTGCTTCCTGCGAAAAGGAAAGATCTGCCGGACCCTGATGCAGTAGACATGGTTGTCGTTAATACGGAGTGGACGATACGTGGAACAGACAAACCGCTGGTGGAACTGGGCATCAAAACTCTATGGGATTTAGCACTCGATGCGAGCAGCGATGCGCCGGGCTTCCAACCATTCGAATACATGACTGCTGGCCGCTACCTGGGCGAGATCGTCAGATTGGTATATCTAGACGTCGCACCAGAAGCAGACATACCTCCCCGCCTCCGAGACAGGAATGCTTTACCAACGAGATTTCTGTCAGAAGTGGTGGCACGATTAGAGCTCGAAGACGTGGCTAAAAGGCTCGAAAAGGAATACCCCGCATCATCATCAGCGTTCTGGACACTGGAGAGAGTCGAACTACTACGAATCATAGCATACTCCGTCCAACAACGATCCTCAGCGCTCATCGCCGCAGCATGTATAGGCCTGCTCGACTGCGTAGGAGACATACACATCGACGGGGCACAAGAAGCGACCAACGGCTCCGCCCTTGCTGGAACTTCAAATACCGAAGAGCTGGTGATTGCATATGCAGGAGGCACCATCTCGCAATACCCACAATGGCTTCAAACCTGTCAATATTGGATAGATATACTCGTCAAGAAAGGATCGAGGGCAAATGCGGATAAGCGAGTGGTTCTTAGAGAAGCTCTAGACGGTGGAATTATTGGAGCGGGTGTGCTGGCGGGTATGGCTAATGAGATTGTATGAGGCTGCGATGCGGTCTCGTGTCCACGAGAAGTAGATTTTCTTCAGGATACCATATGCGAATTGAACTTTGAGTGGATTGTCTATTTGGACAATGTGTGCGCTGATTGAGAGTGCATTGGCTGGAGAACTCAAAGCTCGGGTGAAACGCAGACACCAATGTGCTGGCCATTTTCATCACCGCATATTCTAAAGCACGGAAAAATCACATGCTTTAGACGCCTCACACATTTCATTAATTGGCACTGACTCTCACTCATTTATACCGCCCTCATTGTTCAAGACACATCTCACAGTTTGAAGTCTGTTACCTCCATGCCTTCACTCTCACCATTCTTCTCCAAAACATTATGCATCCTCAGAATGGAGCCACACCTTTCCCCGTGCCCACTCATTTCATTATTATTACGCCAGTACAACATCCGCACCGTATGCTGTGCCATTCATCCTTCAAAAAGCGGAAGCTCAAGCATGTAGTGTAATGCAATGAGCCTGCGTACGTTATTTGATACCAACGCAGACATTGTAACCAAGCCACAAGGTCTTGCAATCCCCACCATCATTAATTTTAGAGTTCCAACTATTGAAATCCGCCCTTGAGATAGAGTATCGCTTGATGATTGTGTCGCAATTATCCTTGTCTGCCACCTTATGCCATCTCTTGCAGCCGCAAATCGGGGAAGGCTGTGGGTTTTCTGGAGCATTAGGATTACAGGACTTCGGATCTTCTGTATGCCATTTAGCATTTCTCGGGTCCATATATCACTGAGGGGGATGGCTCTCTTACCAACGCAGTAGTACTGTCCATTAACGAATTGTAGAATGCAAGCCATCGTAAAGGTTGAAGTTGAAGGCCGTGTACTCGTCGCGAATGTCGACCGAGTTATCGTAGGTTTGGCGGTGGTCGCTGCAGTTGGAACACCCACGCAGAAGTACGTCGACTTCCAAAGGCCACCGCAATTCGAGCCCACCGCGGGGTTCCATTTCAGGAATTCTTCAAACGTAAAAGTACCATACATCTTGATGAGGGTGTCACAGTTCTCATTCTCAGCAACGAAATGGAACTTGTTACAAGTATCGACCATGCCTTCTCGGGTAGGACTGGGCTTTCCGGCCCCGGTGGGAGTAGGCGTGGCTGATGTAAGTGAGGGCCGCACTGTCGGCGTGCCCGGTACTGCAACGCAATACCACGTCTGAGCCCAGATACCACCACAGCTTGAGCCCACCGCGGGGTTCCATTTGACAAAATCATCGTATGTGAAGGTGCTGTACTTCGCGACAATGGAATCACATCGGTCGCTGTCCACGGCGAAGTAAAAATCCGTACAAGAATCGATAAGACCTGGCTGTGTGGGACTGGGCTTCTTGCTCGCAGTTGCAGATGGTCGAATGGAGGTCGAGGTGGATGTGGGTTTGTTCGTGGGTGGCCGAGGGAGTCCGTTGTTGACTTCAACACAGTAGGAGTTGCCTACTATTATACCACTGCAATCGTTCTTCACGCTCGGGTTCTGTCAGAAAATTAGTCGTGATATTTAGAGTCTTGTGCATGGCTAAAACTTTACGTAGTCGACAAACTGCTCATGCGTTAAACCCCAATCCTGCTCAAAGAACCCACAGTTCATGGAGCTGTCACGCGCCATTTCGTAGTATGTACAGTCTGTAGCCGTATCGGGCGCAATAGGTCCATCCTGACGCCTGCTCAACGAGCGGCGATGGCCGTGAGTTGCCTCCGTACTTGAGGAGGCATATGCAGTACTCGAAGTAAGGGAAATGGCACCAAGGACGAGAAACGAGTGAAAACGCATTGCATGAAGTGAAGCACGCTATGTTTAAGATGGCGCCTGAAGCGGCTCCAATGTGCCAATTTGCACAATTTATATACACATTCGAGGCATACAGCTACGAGTCTACGCAACGCAGTGTGGTCTCTTTAGAGAGCTTTAGCAACCAAATTCGTATCTCTCGCGACAGAAGGCCCTGAGCATTCATGCGAGTAAGAAATCCGCTACTGAACGCACTATACTACCAGCATGGTCACTCGAACCTGGAGGCTTGCCAAGCAATGCCCAGTAAGCTTGCTGTGCCTCAGTGGAAACACTAAATCACGGACCAACGCACAGATGGTGAAAAACCAATTGGGAAGGTATATATCTAGTCAGGATCTGGCGGCTACACGCAAAGCCTGTAGGTGCACTGGCTTGCAGCATGTAGAACGGACCGTTGCCGCGCGTTCGGAGACTAGGACAAGACGAGTGTATTTGTCCGGCGCCTAATCTTTCTACTAAGATTGATCCCCAGTTATTCTTGCCACGCCAAATACATACGTACGCTACCTAACTACAGGAATCCGTTTGAAGGAGACCGTGTTGTCCGTGCGTGTTCGCCATACCATGCAATGTGCGACGCACAGCGGAAAGACTGGCTAGAAATGTCTTCGTTCATTCGGCTCATGTAGGGAAAATTTTCTGCTAATGTCGGTGAGCAATGAGACCCATCCCGGACTTGCACCCAAACAGCCTTCGCCTTTCATTCAAAATACTCGTCCGGTGAGCAAGCGCAGCGGATATCATTCAGATGTATAGAGCCATATGCTCGGCGCGATTGCAGTATTATTCGGCAACGTAGACGTCGGCAAGTCATCATTCCTAGCCTACACCACATGTATCTAGACATCAATGACGAGACATGGATGAGGGAAATGTGACCACATGCATGTGCTGAATATCCAAACTTTCACTAAGATAATCATGTGAGTGTTCATGTGGCAATTTTCCGACAACTCTCTCGATCGAATGGGAATAGTGTGGTCATAATCAGCTGTATCTGCTGAGTTGGTCGTGACTCAATGCTGTGGATATTCCAGGTCAATGCAAAAAACGAATACACGCCCAAACTGCTTGAAGACGTATGGTATAAGCATATGTTACAAAAGACGGATAGGTTCCATGACATAGCCACCGAAGTTTCATACATGGACTATTGAGGATCTAACTAGAGCTTGACTGAAGTGCTGTCCGTTCGACTGTTCCATGAATATGTCGGGCCCGCACAAAGAGCTGTTAGCACTTCGAGCGAGGAGTCGCATTCAGTGCCGTTAGCTAATGAAGGATTGACTTCATGAAATAACCCAGTCTCGATCTTGTTTGCGACGCAAATCATTGCACATGAGTCTCCGGCTGCAACGACGTGCCATCTACCACACTGCGTTGTTGTTCCTTCCGCGACCTTTACACCATCTGGTGGTGAAACCTTTTGGTTCGTGTGTCCATCGGCCGGTGCTGGTGTAGGGTTCCATCCTGGTATTGTTACGGGATTCGCGAATGTGCCACCTTGAGGAGATACACATATCACCTTCCCATAGAAGTCTGTGGCCGATTGTAAGTTGGTGCATCCGCCATTCACCCAGGAGTTGTAGCGCTGAACCGAGTCGTACTCAAGGTTGAGTGATCTTTCGATAGAGAAGCAGGTGTCTGAGGGCTGCACGTAGTGCGTTATACAAGTGAGTGGCAAACAAGCACTCAAACCCGAACTGATTTGCGAGCAGTCCTTCAGCAGGTCTTGATTACCCATATATAGATACGCAGCAGAGACACTACTACTGTTTGCGATCGACTCGCAAGTGTCACTCCCTGTAGTCGTGTATCGCTTGCCACTCAGACAATATGGCGGGGTTACGGGCTCTTCTTCGTCGAGAGGTGGTGGTATATCCGTAGGACCTTTTAGCCCACATTGAGTATAGATGTACTCCAGCTGCTTCTTGTAATTCTCATCGTAAATGGAATACTGAGATGCTTGCATCAGTGCGAGCCGGCGAACGTGACATGTGTGGCACAATTCTGACTGAGGCATTTCTTGAATGCTGGACACAATTGTGAAATCTGCAATAATATCTACGTATCATCTCGTCAGCAAACGTCTGGGGCATTGAGGTTTTTGGAGTGGTTCTCCTACTGTTGCAATAAGCGCGCGGTGGTCGAGGACTGCGGACGCAAGTCTCATTATACCCTGCCCACATGTATCCGCCGAACCTGGTAGGGCGTCCACCGCTAACAGTCTTGCCTGAACACTGTACGCTGACTGTGTCAAACCATGACTTGAGGGAACCCAAGCAATCAGCAGTGCAGATGCTGTCTGTCAACTCCACATCCAGGTCGGTGCGGTAGGAGAGCTGCTGGAATGTTTGGACAAAGGGTGAGCAATCGATCGTTGCTGACAGAGCTTGGATACAGCCGTCTCCCAAGCTATTATCGAGAGAAGAGCTATCATACACCGAAAATTGTGCGTCGACGGGGTTGGCGCCCAAGAACAGAGGGACGAGGGCGAATGTGATAGAGCTGGTAAATGCAATCATGATTTCCTGTCACAATTCAGGACTGACGAGAAATATTTTCATCAGAAAAAGATGATGAAGTATTCTGAGTTGTAGTTGAAGGGATCATGAGTCACCAAAGGTTCAGACTGATCAAGCAAACTACACTCGTCCCAATCGATGGCCTGAGGACACAGGACCCACTCATTCTCTAAATGTGGTCCAGGCACACACATAGCAACGCTCTCGGCTGGTAGACTTTGATTTGCGTATTGCTGCCCTTGCCGCATTGGTTCACTTCCGCGAAAAAAAAGAGACTATGGTCTTTTACGGTCGATGCCTAGATCCTAGTCAGAATATCGACTGCAATAAACCTTCAAGGCCGCTTCGCGAGGCTGCATGTTAGGCGGTTGGTATGGGTGTTCCTTGTGTCCATCCCGCTCTGGACAATATTGGATGATATTACGTGGAGGTATAGCGATACAGGCGGCAGCTCGGAACCGGAAATGGGTACGATAGACCTCGCAAGTACTTGCACATCGTGACGGAGCACTATTGCTAATCGCTTCGATCTATTTGCGTACGCCAGAAAGCATGGAACATCGACCATGACAAGCCACTAGTGATCTAGGCTTCCACGAAAACTCATTTACATGTTGTCTAGATGTCAGGTGGATATGAATGTGATACTTGCATCCACAACCGGTGAAGTCTTTGTCGATTTGGAGCGGCGTGCGCAGAAGCAATTTCCGCGACATAGTTGCTGTGCCACTTGGCTACAGGACTTGGCGTAGCATCACGATGGGGCAAAAGATTCTTGATGTTACTCTCGCTTATGGGTAGGTACGCTTGGAAAACTCTAGCGACATCGGTGAATGGTTGTAAAGGTAAGCATGGTGGCATGATTTCGAAGCAAACATCTGTGTAGATGGGGCATTAAGCCCATCAGGGTTCATAGCCCAATATCGGGTGAGGCCGAACGGGTTGGACCGAGCGGGTTGGGCCAAGCGAGCATTCCGTCAGGAGCCTGCATTAGTAGCTGTTAGGACCGAGCCGAGTCAGCCTACCCACCTTTTTATGACAACTAAGAACTGTGCCGCAATCATTTTTTTTGGGTCGCATGTAAACTTTGGGCAAGCTCCGAATTATTCGGAACTTAATGACTGTGCCGCAATAACTCTTGCGCGTATTGCATGTAGCCGGAAGCTTTCCACGCATTTGGACTCATGCGTGAGTCACGGAAACCATGCGACCAGGCATCAGTTTCTCACGAGTGAATTGAACTCTCGCTTGTGGCGGTATTTTGGAAAGCTTTGGTGATACTAATCTACCAAAACTGTCTACAGAGCTGTAGAGAGGATTATAGGGGCGTTGTCCAGGGGTTGCGGGTAGCGTACCAACCAAGACAAGGGCCAGATTCACTATGCAATTCTCAAAGAACCCAAAACAGCTTCCAGAAAGGGTGTGAAATAGCCTCAAAATCGGTTCACGCTGCTGAGGGATACTCGAACTTTGCAAAACATTCCTATTACTTAAGGTACTTTCCATGGTACTCTCGAATTCATCATTCATCCAAGATGTTGCTTGTCCGATTTCTTCTCATTACATTATCATGTGCTTTCTTGTGTCTGGCTCAACGATGTGACACTGGACCTTGTGCAAACGGTTGCTGCAATTCGAACGGATGGTGTGGGTTTGGCCCCAACTGTGAGTCTTTCGGTGTTCAGTGGTGTGAATCTCTCGAACTAACGTTGCAGTCTGTGGTGATACTTGCGTGTCAGACTGTGATAGAAAGTCTCAATGCAACCCCGGGTTTGGAGCAGAGTGGGCAGAGCGCGATAAATGTCCTCTGAACGTTTGTTGTTCCAAGGATGGTTATTGTGGTGTAAGTATTAAGGCCCCTCAAGCGCTTTCTGCTTCCGCTCACACAAAGGCCAGACGACAGACGACTTTTGTGGCGACAAGAAAGTCACTCATAAGACATGCGCAAAAGACAATGGCAATGCCGTTGTAGTTGGGTATTACGAAGGTTGGGCTAAGAGCCGTCCGTGTAACGTCTTCTGGCCTGAACAGATCCCAATTGGGGTTTACACTCACATTAACTTCGCCTTTGCAGTCATCGATCCGAAGACTTTCAAGATAGCTCCTTCTTCTGAAGGAGACATCAATATCTATAAGCGCTTGGTTCTTTTGAAGCAGCAGGATCCAAACCTCAAGGTCTATATAGCTGTCGGTGGTTGGGCTTTCAATGACCCTGGCCCGACGGCTACTACCTTCTCGGACCTCGCCGCATCCGTGCCAAGACAGAAAGTCTTCATGGAGTCATTGTTAGCTTTCATGTCGACATATGGTTTCGATGGCATCGATCTAGACTGGTACGATTCCTCGAGTGCAAATTCCGTGCTCAAGCTGATGGGTGTTGCCACTGAACAGGGAATATCCGGTGGCTGATGATCGGTCGGGCCGATCAGTCGACTTTGACAACTTCCCGAAATTCATGAAACGCCTGAAGGAGACGCTTTCAAGCGCTAAAAAGGGACTAACGATAACTCTGCCGGCGTCGTATTGGTATCTTCAGCATTTTGACCTGTCCAGCCTCGTACGTCTCCACGTATGTCTTGCATCCTGTCTTCCGCAGCTAACGAATTGGCAGGTCAAATCTGTTGATTGGTTTAATATCATGTCCTATGATTTGCATGGTGCGTACTTGTCCCAAAAGGCTTGTGTGCTCTAAGTTATAACCTGCTGACTGTCTCCCAAGGCACCTGGGATAAAGGCAACAAATGGACAGGCGCGTCGCTCAATTCGCATACCAACTTAACGGAGGTTGATCTCGCTATGGATCTGCTCTGGAGAAATGACGTCGACCCAACGAAAGTGGTTTTAGGTCTTGCTTTCTACGGTCGTGCATTCTCCATGACGAGCGAGACCTGCAGTACGCCCGGATGCGCGTATGAATCCGGTGCTCAGAAAGGTAAATGTAGTCGGGAAGTCGGCATCCTTCTAAATTCAGAAATCGACGATATAATCAAGGAAAAGGGTGTCAACCCGATTCTCTACAAGAAGGAAGCCGTAAAGGTCGCTACCTGGGGCAACCAATGGGTTGCATATGACGATGAAGAGACGCTCACAATGAAATCTGAGTATGCTCAGACCTTGTGTCTGGGAGGTTTGATGGTTTGGGCGATCAGCCACGATACGAAAGACGCTAAATATCACAAAGCTCTCGCCAAGGCGGCAAACCGCAAGATCTCGTCGCTGCCAATGACCGATGGGTCAGGCAACGCTTTCGAGAACCTGGAAGTCTCTCAAGACCAATGCAAATGGACCAATTGTGGAGATAGTAAGTAGACAAGCATCTAATTGCGTTCACCCCCTGCAGTGTCACAAAGTGATTCAATAACATACGCTAACATGGGACAGGCTGTCCTTCGGGATGGGTACATATTAAACGCAGCGATGAACGAGCCAAGCAAGACGAGTACATGTACGATGAGTCTAGCTGCGGTCCGAAGGGAGTCAATAACTTCTGCTGTCCCGCGAGTTCATCCCAACCAAGTTGTGGTTGGTATACACAGAAGAACGGGAACTGCGACTCGACTTGTCCGAAAGATATGGTTGAGATTGGATCGTACAACAAAAACTGCAAAAAGGCGGGCACATACCAATCGGCTTGCTGTAGTGCCAATTACAAAAGCATGAAACTTTACACCAAGGGCGAATGGGGGAAATACCCCATGTGCGAGGAAACATCATCGTGTCCATCCGGAGACTCCAAGAAGAGTACCCTCCTTGGAAGTGCAAACGCAGGTAGTGGCCAAGCTATCTGTAATGCCTACTACAAAGGACAGGTCTTGCCAAAAGACCCGCCAAACGAACGCAAGTTCTGCTATGACGACAGCAACTCTGAAGAACGGTTCTCAGACTGTATCTGGTATGCAGGAGTTGGTACCATGCTTCCTGGCGCCCCCGCAAATTGGTGTCTGAGTGGTTGTCCCAACAATCGCGTACGAATAGGAATGGGCTACGACAAGGATTGCGCCAATTTTTCCTATCGAGCACTTTGCTGTGTGCCGCACATGACGGACATCATTCAGGTCGAGAACCCAAAGCTAAATGAGTATCGTAACTCTCTTGAGGAATACCTGAAGAACCCGAGATGCGAGGTTCCCGAACCTTTCACAAAACGCAGCTCGCCCTCCTTGATCAAGAGAGCAGAGAAATGGCCATACGACATTACTGGGCAAATTTTACTTCTGCTGCTTACGAACAGCGCTGGAGGTGCAATGCTTGATTCGATGCAGGAGATCTGGAATAAAGCAATGGGAGATAAGTACAGCTACCTGCATTTCCCATCCTTCCGCAAGTATGCACAAAGTCTCAATGTGTATACATCACATGGGCCTATCGCGCTGGCTGAAAAGATTAAGTGCAATCTTAATTACTGGAACGCCCGCGCCTCGAACGGAACTAAGAAAACCATTGTTTGCAACGACGTTCCCTGCTCAGGGGAATTGTGCACCTATGAACAGCTGGAGCGACGCAGCGAAACCTTTTCACCCTCGAAGCACTTCGATCATGACCATGGCCATCGTCATAGTCATCTTCATTACCATCCTGGACAGGGGGAGAATAAGCAGACTACTAGAGACGTTGTACTCAAGAAGAGGGCTCGGTACTACGCCGCGTCTCTTGAAGGAGCTGATGGAGAAACCGCGGAAATTACGATGACTCTACCAAACGTAAGTCTCAGAAATCCGGCTTATTTTACTGCGAACTAATAAACTTAGCACCAATCTTTCAATGACATGGATGGTGAAATTCCAGCCATGGACGAGGTCCTTGACTATGATGACCTTGATGACTGTGGTAACCCGCGTATTGCGCACTACCAACTCCCTTCTTCTAGAGAATTTGAAGGTAAGCTAGCAACATTATTCTCTGATAACAGTTGCGTCAGCTTACAATGTTGAAGTCGAACATGTTATTGATGGTCAGCTCATTGCAGCGTTCCTGAGCGATGCTTCACGGGGCAGGTAACTAGCCTTTAGCTTCTTTTAGTTGATCTCAGATACTTACTTTCGATGATAGACTTCGCAGTGGTGCTACCGCGACAACTGCGCGGGTAGCAATCTCGTATTTCAAACAAGCACGAACCGCACCCGTGCTTCAGAACGCACCACCACTACCAGGTGTCGGCGACCCAAATACAGATTCAGGACTGCGGTTTGTATACGGACGCGTTATGGAGATCATCGGGACTAGGACGAACAATGTGTTTGTTGTGGGGCTCGAGAGAAAGATTCATAGGTACAAAACCCCGGTAAGTTCCCACGGCCTCATGCCTGTAAAAGCATATTAAACTTCATATGGAAGCTGACATGTTTGTCCCAACATAGATAATGATGAATAGGGACCCCATGAAGGAACAAGACTTGTTGAAGTCTGCTAAAAGCGGGACCCATGATGGTGCGCAAGAGGTGCTGGATGCGATCAGAGGTACTATTGCTGTACTTCTATACCTGAATCGTCTGGCTGTACCAAACGTCAACGGAAACCTAGCCGCAATCGCGAACAACATCCACGCCCAATGGGCGCATTCTCAGGCAATCTACAATGCAGCTCACCCCAACGAGCCAACGACAATAGCTGAATTCTGGTCGGAGTGGACAAAAGATGCCTACGGCAACTGGTTCGTCACCAAATATAGAACTTGGTGCGAGAGGACAATCAATACCATGAGGCAATATTGGGCGACCAGAACGGGCGACGAAGCCCAGAGTATCCTCGACGCACTAAACAGCTTGGAAACGTACTTGAACAGACTGCCAGAGTGGATCGACACAACACAAATTATTTGAATTGATCCGGCATGTCCACAGTTTAGGGTAATCACGCAATGACAAGAATTATGTCCGAAAAGCTTCAACCGTGGAAATTATGATGAGTAGAAAGAAATAAATGGTTAGAGAGTCTGCCCTCAATTTCCCGGTTTCCAAAATGCCCCAGGCTCACCAGTCGTCCCACCGGCGAGTTCCCATAAGTAGTATGAATACAATTCATCCCATAACTCCGCAACTGTTGTTGGTGACATGGTAAGCCATCCAAAGTAACGCTGCGGCCCACCTCTCGTGTTTTTTGGTACCCTATCAATGGGATCGTAGTCGCCTTCTACGACTTTGAGCAGACGAAGGTCAGCTTCGCCGAGCACCTCAGCATCTGCTAAGAGAAAGAGGCGCCATGGACCGTTGTCCATATTTATGAGCTGAGCTCCCGGCCCCTCTTCCAAGTAGAGCTTTCGCACATCTTCCAGGGTCAAACCAGCTAATAGGGCTGGGTCTGAGCGCGCATCGAGTTTGAATAACCCAAGCACCTTGGCGGTCGCAGCAGTGTCTTCTGCACCATCCATTTTGTTCAGACCAGCTCGCACACCGGCGGTTATAGTCTGGAGTAACTTGGTCCAGCTTTCGTCAGAATCAGGTCCATAGAACGTTCGGTAGATAATGAAACCCCAGGGGCGTAGGAATTGTTCGCGATCTTCCTCTGGCATTATGATTCTATCTGGATATCTGTAGCAGTCGTTGAGTATGCTTTGAATCGACGAGACCATCGCGATAGCCGAGATTCTGCTGCGTGGATTGGATATTGGAATCAGTGAAGAGCTTTGAGGGGATAATGTTTTAGATAAGATTCTACGCAAAAGGATAGCGGCACGGCGGTAGATAAACAAACTTATGGACCCTGCCACGTAGCTCTGCCGCTAATGCTTGGCTCTTACGTTACGGCGCTTCGGTGCTAGCGCAGATCTTGGACGACAGGGATATTCCTGCTTAGTGGACGTACTGTGCAGGATGGTTCCATAGACCCGAGGTTCTTGATCACTATCACGCCGCTGTCAACTACGCCCGACGATCTTCCAATATCTCATATTCACCCTCGCGACTCGACTCACACCCCGCCGCTATGTCTGGAAGCATTTCAAGTTTTCTCGGGGACCTCAATGACTACGACAAGATTAGCGAAGCAGACGATGGCTGGACTTATTGGGGCTTCACCATATACCGGACATATCATGGCCCTGATTCCGATGAGCAATGGTCTGCGTTGCTCGAGAAAATCACAGACGGCGTGGGAGAGAGTCTCACGTATCTTGAGGAGGTCGACAAGAATCCTGACGCTGTCACGAAAGCACTGCTTCATTTTCGAACGGATGCTCGTTCAGATGCTGCTACCTTGGACGGAATGTCGCTCCAAGATGTCCGGTTCGCCTTTCTTGACGGTGTCGGGGGCCAGCCTATGAACACAGAGGAAAATTATCCATGGCGCCTGTTCCTTTTGGCCGATGCGCAGGTCCTACAGAATCCTGATCTCAGCCTGATCAAAGTTGCAGCGCCACATTACGACCCTGGTAGACATGTACCCAGGAATGGATGGTCTGGGAGGCAGAAATACTTTGGGTGGATAACTATGCCGACGTCGGCTGTTTTAGAACTTTATATCCAAGTGGAAATGTTCTCATTTGAATACCTCGCCAAAGGACCGGGAGCATTGTGGATCCCAGAAGATACTTGGTTGGGGGAAAGTACAATTAAAGAGATGAAATCACTACACCGTGATTGGCAATCCCAGGGCTCGTAAACAACAAAAATTACTTTATATTGCGATTAACTTATGCTGGTGATTCGTGGAGCTGTAACTGCACCTAGTCAATAGACTTCGTTTTCTTCCTTGGGCCTGAAGCTGGCCGTGCATGTTTGGATGATACCTTGGCCATGGTTGTTTGCTTTTTAATGATACAGATGTTAATAAACTAGTCCTGTAGCGCTGCCAACAAAGTGTCCGCCTAAGCTACTTGATTGCATGAGTTACAGGGTAGAGATTTCTTCCTGCCGTGCGCTGCCGTACTCACCAAACGGCCAAAGAGCTCTAGCACGTTCCTCACTGCCCCCGGACTCCTTCACACTCTCCAAGAACTCGCCGTATAACTTTGCATTATCTGCTGCCTTTTCAGGCCATTCATCAGCAGCAACCCACCCATCTGACTCAGCATGCAGCGCGCGCTTCAGAAATAGCCTCAAATGCTGGGTGGTTTCGAAATCCTCGAATTGCTTCTCGTGCTCGCGAAGCTCGTCAGGCGTCGGTTGATACGGGCAAGTGCCAGGAAGACCGAGTTCTGTCCATCTTTGTGAGATGCCAATAAGCTCTTGTCGCAAAGCTGCTGCGCTGTCTCTCCACGATGTGTCGCAGTATCGAAATAGCCGGAGGAGTGTTTCGTCCATGACTCTTGCATTGTACAGTTTCGGCGCGAAGCCTCGCAAAACAATCTCGTATGTTTGTTGGCAAACTGAAACGTCCTTTTCGTAACGCTTCCTTGCGGCCTCTACTTCTGGGTCTTTCATCGATACATCCTTCGAGGGCTTCATATCTGGCGCTTCACCCTCCATGATCTGTTCCAAGACTCGAACACGAGCAGCTGGATGATCGATGAAATCAGGCGTAAGGTTGGCGTAAACAAATGCCGGCTCGATACTGGTAGATTGCCAGTCGATGATTGCGGTAATCTGGGAAGGATCCTCCGCAGAAACGAAAATGTTTCGTTTGTGAATGTCTGGATGAAGCAAAGTCGGAATCGCCACATTCCTGATGATTGAGATTTGTGCCAATTCCATAATAACTCTGCTACTGACTTCTAACAGGTGGAGATGTTCCTGGACAGAACCGCGATATGCGAGTATGTTTGCTTGTGGATCTTCATCGTTTGGAATGCGTGAAAAACCGGTGTCGATTAGGCCAGAGCAGTATGACTCAAGATCAATCCCTAGTAATTCATATCAGTACTTAAGTAGCCTGAACTGCATTCAGTGCGTAGATTGGGTAACTTACAAGGGCCTCTGTTTGGGGGCTTTCTTTGATAGAACCTGGTCTCTCCAGCATTGGAGTTCCAATACTGCGGACCGCAATGTGGTCCAATACAAAAACCTTCAATAAATTCGGACTTCAGGCTCTGCGCGATGGGTGCGTCGGCAAAGTACAGACTTCCGTACACTGGGAATGCAAGCTTGGCCATCTCGACCATCATAAGACTCACGTTCTTTACGCACAACATGTGTTGGTGAGGGGACATGGAAGGCCACTTTTCATGTAGTTGTACTCCCGGAGCATGTTCCATGATGATGAATTCCGTACCGATTGAAGAATCATCGTCGCTCCAATTAAGGACTTTGGGTACAGGGATCTTTGTGAACGAGCGTACTACGAGTATGAGCTAGGAAATGGTTGTGTATGTAGATAGCTCACCTTACTGTAAGCCAATGTGGCCACTTCGGAGTTCGTGATCAATCGTCGCGGACCAGCAACGCGATAGGGCACTCTTGCAACAAGGCAACTTCCATTGTCTAACCACAAAAGAAAGGCCCTGTTGAAGCCGCCCTCTTTTTTTTCGTAACGAACAACTTTCGTCGCCCCAGTGCACACGCTTACGGCTCTTCCGCAGAGCGCAGCGAAGTCAAAGTCCACGCGACGTGCGTCGCGATGTAATTGGTCATTGTTCAACCAGCGTCCAGTGGTGTAGATGTATGGATTCATTTCTATGAGAACAATTAGTGGGTTTGAGATCATATTCAAAATGCGTTGTGCTTACCGTGTCGCAAGTGTTCCCTTGCTTCCACCAAAGCGGGGACATAAAGGGCTCGGCTCGTAGTCGCTGCAGTGTTGTGATGTTTTATGCGCGCGGGTCGCAAAAGTTGTCAAAACTGCTTGAACATGGTGTTGAAACGAGAAGTGCGAACGTAAGACTCAACAATGTGAGGGTCAGAAGTCGACCTGCATGATGATAGATAGGACAGAAAGACACGTGGTTCATGTAGCAGTGCGCGACAGCTCTCTTCCACATATGACCATAGGGCGTTGAATACAAGGCTTCCCGTCCGCTCAGCCATATTTAAGCATCGCACCGGCGGATTAGTAGTCAGGTGGGTGACCACTGGCGAATCCCCGCTGTTGTATGTTTTTGAGATTTTTTTTTGCTTGGATTGAATGCTAGAGACAGCCCCTCTCTTCATAGGTTGTGGTGGCTGCGAGAGCGTGAGGTGGATTGAGAGGACTCAGGTTTTGGCGTGAAGCATAACAACGAAGTGAATATCATCGTCGTAATTCCATTCTTTTATGTCTCTGCGTGCATTCGTTCAAGCATCAACTGGTGTCCCTAATGTTCCTCCCATCAGATGACGCGACTAGCGAAGCCGGCTTTATAACTTCCTAGTCCGCCATTGTGCAGCCCTGGCATGCAGGCATGAAGGTGTTGTAGGTCTCTCGCATTGATTAGATGGTCGTTTGTAAGTCCTGGTCACTGACAAAAGTCGACCGGCACATTTGAGGGGTTCTTCCTCGGACGATAAAGCCTATGTTGGTAGGGCCAGAGCCATAATGCTGGACCGAGAGCAAGTCTGCTTCCGAGAACTTCCTTGTGCCGATGGCCGAATCCATTACACTTGAGCATTTGCGCACTCCTGCAACGGGCGTCCTTTCTTCACCACACAATTCTTCTGTGGTATCTTGGTGTCAAGCACATAACCCTCGATCCGCCTCATTCACTCATGTCCTCATCGTCATCCTCGCTGCCCGCATCGACCTGCGCCAAGATGTTGTTCTCGCTCTTCCTCGCTTCGTCTGCAACCTTCTCCACACTCTCTAGCATGGGAGTCTTCGTCTCTGCAGCCCTTGCCCTCTTGATGATGAGCTGCGACCGCCGAATTACCTCCTCTTCCGCCTTCTTGATGGTCCCGCTCACACGTACGACCCTCATGACGACTGGTAGATCTGCGGGCTTGGGTAGACGCGTGGTGTATGTGAGTGCGGCCCAGACCATCTCGTAGTGGTCGCGGGGACAGCGGATGATCGCGGTGGACGTAGAGGGAGACCAGTAGTTAACTGTAGCAAGATTAGTATAACGTGCATGAGCATCGAATGCGACAAACCTTTGAGTCCGGTAGAGACCATGCCCGCACCATAGTCGCCGTATAGATCTTCGACGCCTTCGCGTATCAAGCGCATGAGCGTGCCGGCATGGAAAGCATCAGGCGTGGGCGCGTGAATCTGTACGAGATCGGGAAGCGGCGTCTTGCTCTTCGCAACGGGCTCTGGATAGAGGAAGTTTACCACCAGATAGCGATACTTGACGCGTACCATGGTGTCGTGGTGTTACAAGCAAGGATGTGGCTTGCGCGCAAATCTAAGATGTCAAAGTGAAAACGGCGAAGGTTGAAATTGGGCTCTGTGTCACCCAGCGCAACTGCGTTCCCAAACAAACAGCCTTTGCACTTCTCAACTCCAACTCTGCCAGCGCGCAAGCACCTCTTCCGCTGCACACGTCGATTTCCTTACGTGTTTGCTCCAAGACAGCCCGACAAGTCGCGACGAGACGAAGAGAAGCCGCGGCCCGCCCTGCAGCCCTAGCGCGTCTTCACCCACGTTTTCCGTGCATCAGGTCACATCTTGGCGATGACGCGCCCGGCTCGAGGCAGCATCCCCAGCTTCCACGGTCCTCCACTCACCATCGTCACACAACACCACGACGGCACCGACGAACACAGCACATTGCTATCTCGCGGCCTCATCTTGCCCCCCAAGACCACCTCCCGATCATCATCGTCAAGCCCGAAGAAGCAGTTGCGCGCAGGAAAGAAACACAGAACCATGGCTTCCGCATCTAGTTCCACCTCGCTGCTCTAGTACGTCTTCATTCTCCACGGCGATACAATGTGTAGATGGCAGACTGACAGCACTCCACAGCGCATGCATCGCCCACGACACCACTGTCCTCGCCGAACACACCGCCTCCGCCAGCTCCAACGCCTCCTCCCTCATCTCCATGATCCTGCCCCTAATCGCCAAAGAGAACCCGCCCGAGACCCGCCGCTCCTACGACAAAGACAACCACTCCGTCCACCTGCTCATGCGCAAGCCCGCAAACGCCAAGTCCCCAGGCCGCCTCATCTTCCTCGTCGTCGCAGAGAAAGCTGCGGGTAAAGGCGTCCCGTACGGCTTCTTGCAGACCCTGCAGGACAAGTTCTTCGCGCAGTTTGATGTGGATGACACGGCTTTTGGGGATTTGCCAAGTTATGGCTGCGCGAGCTTCAATGCCGAGTTGAAGCGCGTCATGATGCATCAGGGTGGCACGCTGGCTGGGCAGGAGGATGCGTTGCGCACGGCGCAGCGCGAAATCGATGGCGTGAGGGAAATCATGACGGAGAACATTGAGCGCGTGCTCGAGCGTGGGGAGCACATGAGCGTGCTTGTCGACAAGACGGGCCGGTTGGGCGAGAACGCGAGAGACTTCCGCGTCCGGAGTCGCACGCTGCGGAGGAAGATGTGGTGGAAGAATGTCAAGTTGATGGTATTGTTATTTGTGGTGTGCTTGTTCTTGATCTACATCTTCGTTGGGTTTGGGTGCGGGTTGCCTGGTGAGTTGTCTACCTGTCTTGTCCCGGCGAAATACGTACTAATGAAGCAATAGCTTGGGGCCGCTGCCTGCGCCGCTAAGGTCGATCTTTCACATTCTTGATCGGTTGATTGGAAAACTACCACGTGAATTGGATATGAAAAGGATTTCCTAGATTGAATTGCACTGTACACAATAGGCGCGGCGTTGGGCATACTTGATACCATTCGTAGCTTCAATGACAAGCTCTCAGTACTTTATACACAATCCTGGCAACAGCCGTTTACTCCCAAGCATGCAGCACTACTCGTCCACAGCTATTATATACGTCTCAGCGTGCCTCTCTTTATCGCTACAATTTTTTATTTGTTCACTATCGTCATACTAGCATTGCAACAGCCGGTAAGAGCGCACCGAGAGCCTTTGGGTCACAATTTGCATCATGGTAATTATCGATAGTAGACGCCCGGCGTTGAGCCGACGAAACTTGCGGTGAATCACCGCTAACATCGAGATACCCTGACGGCTTGCGGTGAATCACCGCTAAAATCGAGATACCCTAACGGAAATGTCAACCCGAATTTACCGAGCCACTATGAAAGGTAGCCTTCGCTGTCGACCCTGGTCAGGATTGAAGATGCAAGATCGCTACGAGGCATAGTTCCGATTTCGTGACACTCCGCTTCGGCGAGATGCTAATGTTTCACACCGAGCAAATGTCTGTGCACCCCTTGCCATGTTTTTCTCGCAATTCGGCCCAATTGCAACGATAAGTGTACGGTAGTGTGAGCAAGCCTCCACTCTGTCGTACGAATCACGGTAGCCTCACGTGACCATAAGAGTATCTCGGCCCCGGGAAGTTCAAGCACCGGCAGGGCAAATTCTTGGTAGCCATGGTACCGTGCTTGGGGCGCTCATGTGCCGAAAGCGAGGACACTCTAGTCACTTGGACGATGAAAAAGGCATCTCTGGTCGATGGGAGCGCCCTAGATATCACAAAGTTTCACTCTAGTTCTGTCTCCTCTCCAATCCATCTCCCAGTATCTTTGAGACTGTATCATGCAGCTCTTCGAGACCGTTAATTCTTTTCTGGCACAGTTCGTCTTGAATTCGACAACAGCGTTTTTGACGTCTTCCCCACAGAGTACTCCCCTAGTTAACGTGAAGAATGGCACTCTAGCTGGTGTGCATAATGCCGCCTTCAATCAAGATTTCTTCTTCGGGATCCCCTTTGCCACCCCTCCAGTTGGCAAGCATCGCCTCCAACGACCAGAGCCGCCACAAGCTTGGAATGGCACGAGGAACGCAGACGTCCACAGTCCTTGGTGTGCTGGTAGTTCGCAGCTCGTAGGGCATCTCCCAGGCTTCACACAATCTTTTGATAGTGTAGCGCCTACAAGCGAAGATTGTCTTTACTTGGATATCGTGCGACCCGCGACTGCGCTGCCTGAGCAGGCACCGCTGCCTGAGCAGGCATCACTGCCTGTGTTGGTATGGATCCATGGAGGAGGCTGGGTTACTGGCAGTGGTACTGATCCACGATACAATGGGTCTTTCCTGGTGCAAAAGTCTGTGAAGATGGAAACGCCCATCATATATGTCAGCATAAACTACCGACTAGGCACATTTGGGTTCTTAGCAGGCTCAGCGATTGAGGCAGCTGGTTTAACGAACAATGGGCTACGTGACCAGCGTCAGGCATTACTTTGGATCCAAGAGAATATCGCTGCATTTGGTGGGGATCCAGATCGGGTAACACTCTTCGGCGAGTCAGCTGGTGCTGCCTCGATAGGACAACAACTCATTGCATTTGGAGGAAGGGACGACAATCTCTTTCATGGGGCAATTATGCAAAGCGGATTTGCAGCTACAGCCCATCCACTTGCCGATGCTCCTACTAGGGAGAACGCTTTCCAGGGGATTCTCAACGCAACTGGGTGCCTTACTTCTCAAGACTCTATTGCTTGCCTCCAAGCTGTGCCGACAGAAATTCTTGGGCTCGCAAGTCCTCCGCGGATGATCCTCATCACCACCAACGATGATTTTTTCCCGGAGCTTCCCTCCAAATCATTGGAGGATGGTCATTTCCTCAAAGTCCCAATCATCGCCGGAATAAATAGGAACGAGGGTACTGCACTTATGGCCATGATCATCGCAGGACTGGACATGTCATTGAATACCTTTGAAGAGTTCGCAGCGTTGTTCGCAGGCCGTGATTTCCCTGCGGCTGCAATACGCAAGCTTTGGGATCTGTACGGAGACGAAATTGAAAACCCCACAGAAGCAGGCCTGGGTCCTATCTCGCCATCGCAAGCTGCACCGCTGGGTCTTGAGTTTTCCCGCACTTCGCTATGGCATGGCGACAACTTATTTACATTTCCCAAACGCCACACAAATCAGATCTGGAGCGGTTTCGGTGTCCCGAGCTATAGCTATTTCTTTGACATTACACCTGACGAGTCGTTTCTAGATCCAGCCATATACGGTGTGCCACATTTTGCGGAGATTGCCTACGTCTTCGGCAATGCTGAGGCTGTAGGATGGGAGAAGAATCCAATTCCCCAGGAGTCTGACAAGGCTGATGCTGCTGAGATGATGGACCTTATCAGTCGCATGTGGATCAGTTTTACGGTAACGGGCTCGCCCAATAATCACAATAGTAAGTCTGTATTGCCTTCGATGAGAATGCTCGATACATCCTGTTCTCCGACCCGCCCAGTGCTCCTAGTCTATTTCGTTTAGATGGGCGTCATATCCATGCTCCAGAAGACGTTCTTTCACTAACTCATATGACAGAAGCTGATGTAAAGCAACGGTGGCCCGAATATTCAAATGTTGATCCCACAAGTGCATGGTTCAAACTATCCGGTCTCACCACACAAGCAGATACCTGGCGGCAGGAAGCTATGGAGATTTATTTAGAATCAGCAAAGGGATCTGAGTGGTAGTGCTCCTATTCCCGTAGCAGGATGTAGGGACGTTACTCCAAACTGCTTCCATCGTCCAGGCCAGATCTTGAAGCCCTGAATACCCAGTTTGTATTTACATCTCGCTCTCGGAAGCGCTCAACAACGCATTTTCAAGTGGTAGTGCTGCATAGGGAAGCGAGGTCAAAGACACATTCCCAAACGAGAGAAATCTTAGCACGTTGCTGATGCGAAGTCAGCTTGGGTTTTTACACCGCGATCCGTGACGGCAGTGAGATCTGTTAAGGACTGGTATGTGCCACTGATCCTCACACATGGCAAAACATGGTAACCAATCATGTCTTATATTTGTTTGCAGTATATTCGTCGTTCTTTTCACGTTTGCTGAATTCCACCCCAAACAGACAGTCAGACCGGAAACGCCGAAGTGTATACAGATTGTACCTTTTAGAAATTCCGATCTAGAACACATACTAAATATGTCAGTCCCCAGTCAAAAAAGCACACAGGAGCGCCAGCACAAACTAGGGGCTGCAAATACATGCTCGCTAGACTCTTTCACTTTACCTCACTAGCGCTTAAGTTTAGACCATAACGCGTTGCCGAAAACTACAGAAAGCACTTCACGCTCGCACTATCGACTTCTCGTATTTGCAGCAACACGACTCGCTAAAATCTAGATATCGTTCTTCTACTTTAACAGACTTAGCCTCGAAGATAACGACAGCGAATCCAGTAAGCAGGCCTACGATAAGTGTGGTAATAAAGGTAGTCTGCATTGCGCAATCTACGAAATTGCTCACTACTGCTTATCGAAGTGTTAGATTAAGGTTTAGGTTAAGCATAAAGCGGTTAGCAAAGGCAGTTAAACCTCTCCTATTCCACCTCTACCTACGCCTAAAAACATAGGCGCTGTTCTTAGATTTAGCTTCGATTCTAACCTAGAAGAACGCAGCCTCTCGTGAATCTAATACATACGTTACTGTTTAGGCTACGTCAGCGTAGATCTCGGACGCGCGCTCTGTCCTCGAGTCTACCTGCATTTCTAGTAGGAATACAGAGCTTAGCTAATTAGAATAGGCCTTAGTAAGGCGCTATGTTGTAGGAATGCAACGTAGAAATGAATAACCTTCTAGAGGGAAATAATATATTTCTAAGAAGCTATATTCTGCAGAAAGGTGCGCTAAGCTTAGATCTACACTTAGAACTATAATAGCATTAAAATTCGTTGTAATATAGGCATTTAAAGTTAGAGAGTTTGCTTTAGTAAGGAACTTTAAAACTTAAGCTGTTACTTTAGGCCTGCTAGCGCTAATATGCTAATACTCTGCTTCTTAGCTTAGTAAGCTCTAGCTATAATTATAATACTTATTACTTTATTTAACACTAGCTAATATCCTTAATTACTTACTCTCTTCTTAAGACAGCTTATATTTAATAATATTTTAAGTATTTAATTCTAATTCTTTATTGCTTATATAATTGCTATATATAATTATGCAGGCTTAAGAAGACTCTATCTTATTACTATAATTTACTAGCGCTTGCGCGCTACTTTACTACCTCTCTAAATTTAGCATAATTATTTGCACCTAGCATAGAGGCATAAGAAACTAGAAAGCCTATCTAAACTGCAGTTATTTAGTACTATCTAAGATCTATAACTAAGTTAGTAGAGAGAAAGGCTTCCTAGAACTGCTAGTATTATAGATTATAAGTTCTTGCAATATTACCTACTCTACTTATAGTAGAGAACTAATTGCGCTTCTAGAAGATCTAATTTATGCATAGCAATATAAAGAGCAGCGCTATAGCTATATTAGTACTAACTAAAGAACTATAGCTTAATACTATAATAAAGAGCACTAATAGCAAAGCTTACTAGCAGTAAGAAAGTATTAGTAGAGAGTAAAAGTCTAGATACTCTTTAGAACTAGTAGCTATTAGCGCTATTTTACTATAGCAATATCTAGTTTAGGCACTCTAGATCCTAATTATATAGAGACTATTAAAAATATATTCTTAAATTCTAAGATAACTACTATCTTAGCTAAATACTAGAACGCTTAGTAATAATAACTTAATATATATAATATTACTAAAGCTATTATTTCTAGAACAGATTAAACTAGCTAGTTTACTAGGAATAGCTAGTAAGAATATCTTAAAAAATATAATCTAAAATAACTTTACTAGGCAAGCTAGCTACCTAATCGCTATAATACTTTATTATAATAGGTAGTTAGAGTAGTAGACTTAGCTATAGAGTAGAGAGTAGCTAGTCTTTCTATCTTACCTCTAGAGACCTACTGCTAGTTAAGAAGCTCTAAGAAGACAGAGATTAAGACCTAGCCTATAGAACGCCTTTAGAATAAGGCATCTTAATAGCATTATACTAGATATCTAAAGCGCTTTACCTGCTACTGCCTTAGAGTTGCATAGGCAATCTATAAGAAAGAAATTACTAGTAACACTTAAATGCCTATAGCTGCTATATAGAATCTACTAAGCTCTTTCTCTAGCTCTAATTTAAGTATAAATACTTTAACTTAGCTAATAATATATTAATATCTGCTGCATAATACTATAGCCTTATTTCTCTAGCAAGAGAATTAACTAGAGCTTATAATAAGCTTTATTTAATTTCTAAATCTTAATAATAAGAGCACTTAAATTCAGAAGCTTATTAAGCTACTAGAAGCTTTTATTTTCTAGCATATTAGCAGTAACTAGTTTTCTAATAGACTTATTTATTTTCTAGCTATCTTAGGCATTAACTTATATACCTACTAATTATAGCGCGCTAAAGATTATTTAGGCATACTAGTAAGTATAGTATACTACCTTAGAGTAATTGCAGTAGAAGCTATTCTACTATCTGCTATCTAGAAGTAATAAGGCTAGATAGAGCGAGAATTCTTTTACTAATAACGTAAGAATTACCTTATTAATAGTTTATACAGCCTATTTAGTATTATAATTACTAATTAGCCTCTTAGCTTATGCTAAATATATTGCATTTAATAAAAGTAATAAGGCTAATACTCTATAGTCTTAAGATTATACTATCCTCTATTTTTGTAGCTAGCCTCTTATTATTAAGCGTTTTAAGAGCATAGTATTAGGTCTAGTAGAGGCTAGATAAAATAATCTCTAGAAAGATCTTATATTTATTCCTCTTATAGCAAACTGCTTTAGCCTCTCTATTATAACTATTTAGAATAATATTTGCTATAAAGTTAGAGAGTACTCCTTTCTTACTAACAAAGTAAATAATCTTAGTAATAGCTTTAAATAAACTCTTAACTAACTTCTTACTAGCTCTACTAGCTAACAAATGCAAGCTTAAGAGATATAGATATACTTAGCTATTCGCAAATTTATTAAGCGAATTAACTCTTTTTTAGAGCTTCTCTTTCTATTAGTATATATAACTAGTAGCTAACCTATAAGAGAAACTAAGATTACATTAGTAAGGTAGCGCAATAACTACGCTTAAGACTATAATATTTACGTAATTAATAGCTAAGTTACCTTTATTATCTAATATAATAAGACTTAGTTATAATAGAATTAACTAAAGATTATCCTATGCTTTCTACTCTTAGCAGTTAAGTAGATACTACTTCTTTATCTAGTATATATCTGCTCTTTGCGCGAATACCTTTACTATACTATTCTAGGTAACTCTTATAGTAACTACCTCTAGTTAACTAATACTAGAGCTTAGGAGCTAGATTAGTTTACTTATATTATATAGAGAGAGACTAGAACTTATCTTAGATATACGCTTAAGTTGCTAGAATATTGCTATACTATCTCTATAATTAGATACTAGTTTATTAGAAAAGACTTTTGCTATAGTACGCATAATTATAACTCTTAAGAAGATTCTAAAGAACTAAAGAAAACTAAATTAGAGAGTAGAATTAATCTCTAAGCAGGCTGTATAGAATAAATTAGACTATAAAGCTATAGTATACTAATAGATATAGTAAAGAACTTAAGCTTATGCTTAATATACTTCTTCTAGGCTCTAAGTAACTACTAGCATAAATTTCTTAGGTTAGAATCCTTAGAGCCTTATACTAGAAACTCTTTAGGCTAAGAGCTATTAAAAGTTAGCATAACTCTGCTACTTATCTCTAGCTATTCTACTCTAAGGCACTAGCTATAAAAGCATAGAGCATCTAGGTATAAACTCTTAACTGCTAACTAGCTTAGTTAAGCGTCTAGTAAAATAGCTGCGCTTATACTAGGTATTAGTTAGTAAAATCTCTATTAAAGCTATAATAAGCAAAGCGCTTAATTAATTTAACTTAGCGTATAAATCTACTAAGTAAGCATAAGCGTTAGAAGTAGTAGTTAGTAGCTAAACTCTAGTTATAGTTATACTACTAACTAGTAGTAGTAAAAGCCTGCTTTTTCTAGCTCTAGCTTGCCTTAAGAACCTAGAAGTTTTAGTTATAGTACTATCTTTCTAAGAGTTACTAAATAATATAAAAGAGCGCCTAATAGCTATAAGCATACTGTATCTAGAATAGTTAAGTAGCAAAGAGCTATTAGCTCTAGTTATATTAGTAAGCGCTAACATTACTAGCACCTAGCTCTTTATTAAATATGCTAGAAGACTTATATAGTAGAGTATCTTACGCAGGATTATAGTAGATAAGTGCTATCTTATATTTATAAGCAGCAACTATTAGAAGCGCCTAGTAACTCTACGCAATCTTTGCTTACTTTAATGCCTATTTCTCTTTCTTATAGCTACGTAACTACCTTACTTAGAGCATAAATTAAGCAAGGCTATGCTTATATAAACGCCTATCTATATCTAAGCTTCTACTATAAGACTAAATATTTGCTATCTAGTTTATATTTATACTCTAGGTAAGCTTATTAAGTATATAATAAACCTATATAAGCGCTAGTTACTACAGCTTAAGAGTAAGAAAGAGATTATATACTATTAATCCTTAGAGCTTATATAAGCGTATGCATAAGAGCTAAGCTATAGGTTTACTGAATACAC
>NW_001884562.1:1019206-1021686 GCF_000146915.1 Parastagonospora nodorum SN15 | reverse complement strand
TTTCTCTAATATAAATATAAGATATCGTTAAAAGCTATAATAAGATAAGAGATTAAATAGCTTTATAAGAAAGATACCTAGATAATTTAGCTAATAAGTAAAGCAATAATCTAACTAATTCTATTAAAGTAAGTTTAGACTTATAAGTTTAATTAAAATAGTATGCTGCTTAAGTGCAAAGCATATATAGTTATATAAGAAGATCTTTAAGAAAAAAACTTACTTAATTTAACTTATGCTACTACCTTAGTAGTAAGATTATTTTAAGCAGTAATAGCTATAGCTACCTACTTTAATCTAGAAGTTATATAAAATAACGTAATAGAAGTATTTCTTAATATAATAATTATAAAGAAGAACTCTATGCTATATAAGCTTTCTAATAGTTTTAAGAAACCTAGAATATGCGTTAGGCTTAATTAAGCACTTTATAGTATAAGAGACTTACTACTGCTATAATATAAGAAGTTCTTAGAAATACTCTAATTATTAGGCCTTATCTTATTAAAAGAAGAACTCTGCCTCTTCTTTAATAAAGATAAGAAAGTTCTAATACTTTTCTACGTTAATAATATCCTTTTACTATATTATAAGGCTTGCAAAGCTTTTATAAAAGACCTATAAATTAAGATTACTACGAAGTATAAGATATAAGAATAAGAGCTAGCAGAGTAGTGCTTAGGCATAAGAATTATTAGAAACTAAGAAAAGAGAATAATTACGCTAGTTTATAATACCTATATTAAGAAGATTGCAAAGAAGTTTAACTTAATTAATAGAACCTTTTTTAAGCTACTTCTCTACTATTAGAAGAGCTTAAGAAGTTTAAGAGAGAAGCTACTAAGTAAGAAGTTAAGCTTTACTAGAAAAAAGTTAGATTAGCATTATATACTATAATAATGCTGCGCCTAGACGTAGCTTTTATAATATTAAAGCTATTATACTACCTAACTAATTCTAGCTAAATGTATATAAGTATAATTAATTAAGTTATTATATACCTATATTATATATAATAGAAAGCGATCTAATATAGCAATTATAATAGTTCTAACCTTATAATATATAAAGATATATTATTTACAGATAACTTAATTACCTAGCGCTTATCTTATAGATATATAGCTATGCTCTTTAGAGAAGCTATTCTATAGAAAGCTGCTTAGTAAAGTATAGTAATAATCTCTATAACTAAGGCTAAGCTTATTGCACTTAAGCATATTATAAAGAAAACTATTATCTTAAAAAGATTCTTTAATAAACTTATATTTAATCTAGGCAATTTATAGAAGATCTAGTATAATAACTAGCAAATAATTAGACTTATTATTAGTTAAAATAACTAAATTACTACCTATCTTTAACATATTAATATATAAAATATATAGCTTAGATAAGAATACGTAAAAGAATTATTCTTAGTAAAGTACTTGCTAATAAAGAAAATGCTAGCAGATAGACTAACTAAAGCTCTTACTTATTAATAATTTAATTACTTTAAGTAGCTTTTAAACCTTAAGAATATAGTTAGATTAGTTATAGTTAATAATAATAAGATATAATAGCATTAGTTTAATTACTATTAAGAAGAGCCTTTAAGACTAAGAAAGCTTAAGTAGAGTAAAAAGAGGCCTTTTTAACTATCTACTGCCTTAAAAAGATTATTTAATCTAGTATATCTATATAAGAAGTAAGGAGAACTATGCTTAAAGCATTAAGAAAAGAAAAGTTTACTTAATAGTAAGAAGATTAAACTAAGATACTTAGTTAAGAAAGTCTAAAGCTATCTATATAAGACGTAGCAAATTCTCTATAATAAAAAGTATAAAAGTATAACGCTTATTATAATTAGATTAAGCTAAGATATAGTAGTAATTATAAATATTTAAAGTAGTAAAGAGTAAATCTCTAGTAACTCTATAGTAATTAAGACGCCTCTCTTACTTTACTACTTTATCTTTATATAGAAATAAAAGAAAGCTTATTACTCTACTTAAAGTAATTGGTGTATCTTTATTATCTAATAAGTAGTAATTAGCATACGCTATAGCTAGAAGCAATCTACTAAATTTATAATAAAAAGAAAGATTAGTAGTAGAGGTTATTTATACTAGAAAAGCTTAAAGGAAGAAATAGATTTAGATAGTAGAGTAGAAGTAACTAGATAGCATAAATCTTTCTTACTACTAGTTAAAAGAGGTAGTAGCACTACTATAGTTAGCTTAATTACTACTATTAAACTTAGAAGTAGAAGAAGTTAGTGCTAGTTAATTATTATAAGTACTCTAACTTTAGGCAGTAGCAGTAAGCTAACGATTTAACTTAACTAATCTAGAAACTTAAGAATTAGCATTAGAAAGCTGCTAAGACTGCTAAGAAGTTTAGAAAGAAGAGTAAATTAGACCTTACTTAGTCTCTCTAAAGGTAGAACACTTTAATTAATCTTTATAAAGCTTTGCTATAGTACTAGTCTTAATAGA
>NW_001884562.1:1014763-1019061 GCF_000146915.1 Parastagonospora nodorum SN15 | reverse complement strand
TTAGAGCTAGTTAGATTAATAGTGCTCTATCTAGTATTATCTATAATTATAGGCAGAGTATTAAATAAGTATTTCTGCTTAAACTAAGATAGAAGCTTATACTGCGCCTCTATAGAAAGAGCATTTTAAACGTTAGTAGTATCTAGAATCTACTTAGTAGATAACTTAGAAGGCTTAGAGATTAAAATAATTAGCTTTATGCTATAAAGGCTGCTATTTAATCTACTTAAGCCTACTACCTTATAAGTAAAAGAAGAATTTAATCTATAAAGATTAGTTAGAGTAGCCTTATTTCTTCTCTTCTCTCTAGGCGCCTTTTTAGGCGTAGAAGAAGTAAGATAAATAAAGCTACGTAAGCTACTTAAAGAGAGACTTAACTCTAGATTAGTAAAATACTAAATAGAGCTACTAGATGCAGCTTAAGCTAGTTAGAAAGAAGTAGTATAACTAGAATAAATTAATTTCTTATTTATGCTAAGAGAGATATTAATATAACTTATTTAGTTATTAAAAGTAACTAGAGCATTAAGATTAAAGCTAGCTAAGGTTAAAGCGCTCTTATTATTAAATAGCTTATTAAGCATATTAGTTCTATAACTAAAAGGCTTAGCCTGCTTACTACGCTTAGATTCTAGAGAACTAGAGCTTAGGCTAGAAAGATTGCTAGTAGGCACTATAGTCTTATTCTTCTTCTTATTATCTTAAATAGAAGCCTTAGTAAGCAGATACTTTTAAAGAGGTTAAATTAGTTAAGAGTAACTTTCTATTAGAGCTTATTTTCTAACTAAAAGAATCTAAATAGAGTTATAAAGACGTAAGTAGCGCAGCTTTCTTTATGCGCTTAGAGGTTAGATTAGAATATAGTAGTTTTAGATTAGTTACGCTTAATACTAGACAGCTTATTATAACTAGTAATATACTTATAGACCTTATCTATAAGCTTATTTCGCCTATTAGTATACTTAGAAGTCTATAAAAAGATTAGTATAGAGCTGCTATATAAGATTAATAACTACTTATAGTTATAGTAACTATATTGCCTATAGCATAGTTATATAAAGCTATTATCTTAGTTATAAAGAGCTTAATACTATAGTATAATTAGTATAAGAGATAACTAGAATAAGATAAGAAATATATCTTAGAATATACTACTTAGAGTTGCAGGCAGCGTAATAATCTAACTTGCTACTCTTATTAATATATTTAAGCTTATTCTTAGTTAAGTTACTTAACTACTTAAGGATATAATTAGCGTAAGAGCTCTTATAGAGTACTCTAGTAACTAGCTTTAATAGAGTATCTAGAGCTAGATTACTCTTCTTAGAAGCTAACTTCTACTAATTAATTTAAGCTAAGGCGCGCATGCTTTTTAAATCTAATATCTTAGAGAACTAAGTAGCGTAAGCGTTCTTAAGATTCTTCTTCTGCGCTAGAGTAGCTATTTTTCTCTTTTACTATAAAATAGCTAAGTTAGTATAACTAATAGCTTAGAGTTTAAGGTAATTATAATATAGAGTACGCGTAAGATACTTAAGCATCTCTTAATTAGTAAGACTTACTAGAGCTATAGTTAGTAAGTTAAATTCTTAAAGCTAAGTAGTAGAGTATTAAAAGATTATAAAGTATAGAGTAAGATATTAATATTACGCGCGCTAAAGCTAAATGCATAAGTTAACTAATCTCTATAATAACGTAATAATAAATAGACGCTTACTAATTAAGTAATTAGAGTAAAGTAGAAGCAGAGTAATAGCTTATTTATATATATACTACGTAACATTATCTTAATTAAATAAAGTAATTAAGATAGAGAGTATATTATAGTATTAATATATAAGAATAGTAAAGTACTAATCTATATAACTAAGCTAACTAAGCTTAGAAAGTAGACTAATATTTCTCTATAATCTATTTATATATTTAAGCTAGCTCTTCTAATATATTAGAAGAGCAGTAATTAATACTAATCTTTTCTCTTAAGTTTGCTTAGCTATAATAATAATATTATCTATATAGAAGAAGATAATTACTCTATCTTTAATTATATGAGCATAGTTTCTATAGTATTTCTTAGAACTCTATAGATATAAGAGTTGCAGTAAACTTCTTTTGCTATAGTAGCAGTAAAATCTAGAGTCTATATAGTGCCTTCTGCACTTTTAGTAGAGTACTAGGTTTCTAATACTCTCTTAGTATCTCTATATATATTTCTTAGTTAATTGCAGTATATATAAAGGCGTTTATAATATTATATTACTTTAGTTTAAGGTTAAACTTAGCAGTAATAGCTATAAGTATTTAGAATAAGTATCTAGCTAGTATTACTGCATATATATCTTAGAAGGTAATATTTCTTTGCTAGTCTTCTCTTATTACTAGTCTTATCTTGCATTTATTAAGGTAGTAGTATTTATTAAGTTTATAGATATATACCTATATATAGTCTAGAATCTAATACTCTGCTCGCTTTATTAGCAATGCTTAGACTTTAGTCTATAATTTTATTTATTAATAGCTCTAGAAATAAGTTTCTTCTACTTTCTTAAATATTTTATATAATAAATAATTCTCTAGCTTTAACTGCGCTAATAGAAGTAGTAGTAGCTAATTATAGTAAGACTTAATTTCTTTAGAGAGCAGTCTCTTTACTTAGGCTTTATTAAATTAGCTTTTCTTTATCTATTTGCTAATATATTCTAATTTAGTGCTAGCTATAAATGCAGTAGCCTATAGATAGGTTATTAATATTAGTTAGGTAGATATATTTATAATATTCTTATTTATTACTTCTCTTTAAACTAGTAAGGGCTATAGGTAGAGAAGTTAGTAGCAGTATTAGGTATATATCTATAACCTTTTTTTCTTAGTAGTATATAGTTCTCTAAGAATGCAGACTCTTCTTCTACGTTATATTATTCTTATAGAACGTCTTAGTTTCTAGTTATTAGCTCTAAGTCTCTAAAAGTTCTATTAATTCTTACCTAGGCTAAAATCTTCTTAAGAGTACTATGCATAAGATTATCTATTAGATTCTTAGTTTTACTATTAAAAATTATTTCTTTATTAAAGACTATATTATAAGTGCTAATTATCTTAGCTATAGAAGAGATCTATATGCAGTAGATGTTTGTTAATTAATATCCTACTAAGTAACTAATCTAGGCCTTAGAATTAAGCCTCTGTAGTCTTAACTTTCCTTAGTAAGTATTATCTATTATTATAAAAGCTTTGCATCTATATACTTTTAGATAAGATTAGTTTAGTTTTTAGAGTCTAGTAACTATGCTATTTATAGCTGCAGCGCGTATAAAGAATACTTTATATAGTATTTTCTAATTATTTAGATAATTTAGTATTTAATTATAGAGGTATACTACTACTCTTATAATCTCTAGCTAGAGTTCTTATAGAAGATTTATATCTAGTTAAATTATGCGTGCTTTCTCTTTTATTATACTCTCTAAGCGCTTTACTTCTCTATTCTAAGCTTAAGTATCTAGAGCAGAGAGCTTAAGTCTAATTAATAGAGACGTGCACTATTTCTTAACTTCTTATTTAATAGTAATAATCTTATTATCTATCTTAATAACTTTAACTATAATATTAAATTATTTTTTTATAAACTAGATAAAAAAGCTTAGGAGTTATATAATTAAGTAGGCTAGCTTATTATTCTTAAAATAGAAATTCTATATAAATTAAGTATATCTATAGATAACTAGCATCTAGCTCTTCTTCTTAGTAAAACTGCTTTCTTTTATACTTATAGAAATTAATAGTAATTCTTTTGCTAGGTTCTTTATTATTTATTCTTAGAGTCTCACGTATTTAGCATTTTAATTTTAATTTGCTATAGGCGTTATATTCTATAGTAGTAATTTCTTTAATTCTTACTCTCTTAGATTGCTAAATAAGATACTTAATAGTAGATAGACTAGAATACTCTAGTCGTTTATACTATAGAATAGTAGTAGCTTCTTTAATAGTAATCGTTTAGCTTAATTTATACGTATATAGAAGGCTAATAGTAGTATAGTAAGTTGTTTAATAATCTATTACTTATAGTATTCTAATAGGATAGCTATAATTAAGCTATCTCTTTATTGCAGGCTTATTAGATCCTCTTAGTTATTCTACTATATACCTTATTATTAGAGTAGCTAGACAGGCATCAGATTATAGAGAAAATCTAGGCACTATATAACGTTTTTAAGACATATAATGTATTTACTCTAAGATCTCTCTGCTATTACTCTCATAGCTCCATATCCCTCGATTTAAAGTATCAAGTTTCT